>NC_134483.1:115657391-115847294 GCF_040206685.1 Ascaphus truei | reverse complement strand
GTTCTGTGGCTAACGAAATTCTTTTATTTGTGCGAGCTTTCGAGATGCACTGATCTCTTCTTCCGGCGATGTTACAATGAATGTAGCAAGCAAAAGCTATACTATAAACAGTGTCTATTGGAAATTTTATCTGTGCTAGTCCTTCCCCCGGTGGGAATTTGTTTTATGGCTAGAGGTGTCAAAAGGTTCCTGAAAGCAAGTGATGAAAGAGTGTGTATGTGTATCAGTGTGAATAAAAATGAATGGAGAGCCCACAGTATATACAGTGCTTTACAAAAGGTGTGTGTGGAGTGGGAGTGGATATAAATGGTGTGGGTGGGTGTGGAAATGTGAGAGTTTGTAGCACAACTAAAAGTGTGTGTGAAGCTCGGCTAACACGGTACTGATACCTCTACATGGAAATATGGAAGATACCACATTGTACTGCACTCAAATGCACAAATAAAAGCATTTTATTAGCCACAGAACGGTATCATCTATTTATTTTTTGATTATTGAAGCTCGGCTAACACGGTACTGATACCTCTACATGTATATATATATATATATATATATATATAGTGGTGGATTCTGGGGTTAGAGCTTGCTGGGATTGTGTGTTTGTTACCTCTAAATAGTAACAGAACAGGACATTTAAACCAGTGTCTGCAAAACCGAGGGGAGTTTTCCCTAGTGGCAATAGTATACGTGACTACAATAAGCATCAATGTTATCACATATGTGGGTGTAAAAAACGACTTCTTTGCTTATTGAAAATGATGTTCAGTTAAGTCTGAGTATTTTTGATTCCTACTGTATATTAATCTTCTGTCGCTTTAAGAGTTAATATCAGGGTATAACTTGAAAGACTCGGGATCACAATAGCTACCACTGAGGAAGAATTTAAAGCAAAAAACATAGTGTGACACTCCTTAAGCAAGCTACAGTAACAATGCAAAATGAATGGCCAGTCTTTCATCAGTGGCCTGAGTGTGTGGGTGACGTTATCGCTAGAGCGGAGCCGATTGAGAACACATGGAGTTTGGCATCTTAGCGTCTTATACAACTAGCTATATACAGCTGTGAACTTCATCCATATCTGGATTATTCAGCCTTACTAGTTAGGCCATTCTGTCTCCCAGCAGTTGTGGGATATATCAGCTAGTTACTTAATGTGACTTAGTTATAACACAATTACTACGGTTCCAACTACCTGGCACTCTGGTGCACTATCAGTTCAGTGTTGACTTATCGCATTACATTCAACTCTGCAAATTGTGAAGGACCTATAGATGCTACCAATACAAAGGGGGATATTATTTCTAATATGGTCCATCTGAGTCTATATACTAAGGGCTGACATTGGATATTTTAAATCCCTATATGTTGCGTTTTTTATTTAATTTTACTTGTTTGTCCGTTCGTGTTCGGGGACCTAGCAATATCATGTCTGTCACTCTAGCACTAATTATAGCAAATATGTACAATACCCTCATAATAAAAATGTTAGCACAGTTTTTCTTCCTGCTGTGAAAGTAATTTTAAAGACCTTTTTCACTTTTAATATATTTTCCATGTTATGAGACTTTCCATGTGTCGTAACTTTAGTTTTTAAACATAGATTTTTCGACATACAAAAAAAATGTACTGCATTTAAAAAAAAAAAAAACAGATCTAAGTAAACTTTGCCTATCCAGCTTTGAGAATAAAGGGGGAGGGAAGTTATACATTGTGAGTCATTCAAATTAGACTTCATCAATTCCAGAGAAATGTTACACTTGCTCGCTACTTTGTCATCTCAGTAGTAACTCAATTAGCATATGGACTCAAACCCTCACTCACAGTCATTTAGGTTATTCGGATCTTGACAGTGATGAGTTGGACAAAGTCATCCCTCAATACAAATTCTACATGGCATGGCCATAGTAAACACAGTTACAGATGATTTCAATATTCATATGGCATATACAGTTAATTTTTTTTAATGTTCACAGCTACTGTATTTTCTCCCCAAGCAAAATATAATACCACTCATATTCTACCAGAATAGGTCACTTTGCAATGCCATACATGATAAATGTATTATGAATACCAAATGAGCTGTGGTATATAAAGTTAGTATTCCCTTTCTTCTTAGGTTCAGAATATTTAAAAAGAACGCCATTTCCAGTAGTGTCCTCAGCCGTTGAGTGGATGTATCAGCTGCCTTTGTTTGGAAGCAGCCTTGAAAATATCATTGCTTTTTAAGCAGCATCCCAACCCACTGATTTTTACACATGAATGGAGCAAGGACCCTTTTTAGAATTTGAACTGAAAAATATAATATACATGTACGCTGCATTTTTGTTTCCGTTTATTATTTTGTACAATTCTTTACAGATTCACAACCTTGTAAACCTTTTAGGAAGTTTAAGCAACAGAACATTTAGCAATTAATTTGTACAATAGGATACCATCAACAGGATATTGTCAGATAGAATTATAATAAAACACACTTGCAGCATTTCACTTATCGATGACAGAAAGGCCTATTTTTAAATACATATGTACCACCCTTATCACCCCCCCCCCCCCCCAACTCTTAAGGGAGATCTTTAGTTACATGGTGTTCTGGGTGAATTCGGCCATGGAAAGTGCAATTGCTGCATGAATAATGCTGCAAGGCAGAACTTGCTTTAACCCCAAGTACTCCACTGTATGGAAGCTGAAACTACAGGTACCCCTCCCTGCTTTTATATCTCCATCACCCCCAACAAAAGTTAGCTCTGGCTCTTACAATGGCAAAGAAGCTACTCTTGCTTCATTCTCATCTGTCTGTTTCCTACAATATTATTAGAGGTGTGGGTGAAGGGAAAGAGCCAACAGGACCACAAGCGAAGGGAAGAGGGAAATTCAGGAAGGACGTTTACACCTCCCACTCTTAATTCCACCACTTCTTAACAGTCTTCCTTTCCCTGCCTTCATTTTAACCCCTTAACTCTGTTTATGGGGACCCACTGCCTAGATCACGTGCTTCCTTTCTTATTTTGCACAGGGTCTTCCTTGTAGTCTGTGTGTCATGTAACTCCTTCCATTGTAATTCTCCAAATCACAAGGTGATGAAAACGGCGCAAAATCTGGAGCAAAGACCTTGATATATTTAAGTGAAGAGACGCAAGATGTAAATTATAAATTTGCATACATTTTATTCCAAATATTTTATGATACATCACCCCTTTATTCTCCAGTATTTGTTTTTGAATATAACATTGTTGAGACGTTTAGAGAGTGTTTTTCAAATGTCTCTAAATATACTCTACTCTATTACTCAGTATTTTCCATACAAAAGATATAATAGTTATTATTGCCCAATTATTAACCATTTTGTTTAAACCTATAAATATAACAAAGATGTACAGTGCATCTGGGAAATTAATGTAATCCATATCAACAGGAAGACGTTATTCAAATTTTAGCCTATACAAAATTGACAAATTGACAAAAAAACTTGACAAAGTAAAAATTGAATATTTTATTTTGATGAACTGCTTTATAAAGTTGTAATCAATCATACATTCAATTAAACAATTGTGAGCATAAATATTATGATCAGGATGAATAATCATGAAGTAAAACATTATCGGAAATAGGTATATACAATACATGTTATCATTGTGAAGATGGAAACCTTGAGAGAACTAAAATACATCTTTTTTGTTTTTTTTCAGTCAGAACTGTACAGCTGACTTAAGGAAAAACAGAGATTTATGTATATTTTACCAAGCCACTCAATTGCTATTAAGTGTCCCTCTGACATATCTTCTGCACTATTGCACAGTACAACTAACATGACTCACAAAGCTCATTGAAAAGGCATTAAATATTTAAGATTTGACACTGATAAGTAAAGTCTGACCACCTTCTTGACAGGGGTTGCCAAGAAAGCAAATGATGAACAATTTTGGCACAGATTTATCTTATTTATGTAGCCTACTGATGCCTAGTTCCCCAAAGCACTGAATCAAATCACAAAGCAACTTGCAATTGTTGCATTCTTGCGTAAAGCCAATAGCCTACTGTATGCAACTGCAAATGCTAACCACATGCAACACCAAAACTACTGCAAATAAGGCACATTTGCTGCATTCATCCTTTACAAGAACAGTTTGCGTATTAACATCCACTTACCATATTTACATATTTTCTCCATTCATAACATATATATATATCTGTAGTTATGTGTTTAGAGTTATTTTATATTATTTAGTGAGTAAGTATAACCGAGTGCTAATTTTGGAATACTTTTTCCCTTTTTTGTGTATATATATATATATATATATATATATATATATATATATATATATATAAACCAACATCACAGCTTGCACTCAATGTACTGGTTCATATAGACAGGTGCTAGTCTCAAATAATAGAAAAACAACATTACCATTCTCTCGTCCGGTAAAGAAAGACTGCACTCGGTTCAGTAATCATGAAAAACTGTATTGGGCATCTGAATAAAAAAGATAAGTCACCCAATCCGACGTTTCGGTCCTAGAATAGGACCTTTCTCAAGGGGGTGCGTCCCCCTTGAGAAAGGTCCTATTCTAGGACCGAAACGTCGGATTGGGTGACTTATCTTTTTTATTCAGATGCCCAATACAGTTTTTCATGATTACTGAACCGAGTGCAGTCTTTCTTTACCGGACGAGAGAATGGTAATGTTGTTTTTTTATATATATATATATATATATATATATATACTGTACCGACAAAGTTTATTCTTACATTTGCCCGGTCTCGGCCGCGGCAGATACCGGGCGCACGCCGAATTGTCCCGCGCGCGCACCGGAGCCTCCGATCGGATCGGTCCTCTGATCGGGGCATCCCTCTCCCCTCTCCGGGTCCACCGGGTCCCCCGGAGCCCCCCACCGCCATCCCCCACATCTCGGGACACTAGGGCTCCCTTCGGTGATGCCCCCTCATGTCCCCGCTTCCCCCCCCCCACTTTCCCCCGGTCCCGCGTCAGGGAACGCGCCGGGTGATGGGAGCGGGGATGCCCCCTCATGTCCCCGCGGAGCAGGAGATGGGCGAGGGGGGGGGGGCGTGGTGGTGCTAGTGCTGGACGCGGCCTTTCCAAAAGGTGTGTAGAGAGTGAGTGTGTGTGGGCATGGGAGAATGTGTGTGTGTATATGGGAGAGTGTGTGTGTGTGTATATATAGGTGTGTGTGTGTGGGGGTGTGTGTGTGTGTGTAGATATGGGTGTGTGTGTGTGTATATATGGATGGGGGGTGTATATATGTATATGTGGGAGTGTGTGTATATATGTGGGAGTGTGTGTATATATGTGGGAGTGTGTGTGTATATGTGGGAGTGTGTGTATATATGTGGGAGTGTGTGTGTATATGTGGGAGTGTGTGTGTGTGTATATGTGGGAGTGTTTGTGTGTATATGTGGGGGTGTGTGTGTGTGTGTGTGTGTGTGTGTGTATATGGGTGTGTGTGGGTGCATATATATATGGGAGAATGTGTATGTGTGTATGGGAGTATGTGTGACACCAGAGGTACCCCCCCCAATCAGTCACCCACCCCTGCCCCTGTCAGTCACCCACCCCTGCCCCGGTCAGTCACCCACCCCTGCCCCGGTCAGTCACCCACCCCTGCCCCGGTCAGTCACCCACCCCTGCCCCGGTCAGTCACCCACCCCTGCCCCGTTCAGTCACCCACCCCTGCCCCGTTCAGTCAGTCAGTCACCCCTGCCCCGGTCAGTCAGTCAGTCACCCCTGCCCCGGTCAGTCAGTCAGTCACCCCTGCCCCGGTCAGTCAGTCACCCCTGCCCCGGTCAGTCAGTCAGTCACCCCTGCCCCGGTCAGTCAGTCACCCCTGCCCCGGTCAGTCAGTCACCCCTGCCCCGGTCAGTCAGTCACCCCTGCCCCTCTCTCTCTGGTCTCCCCCGTCTCCCCTCTCTCTGGTCTCCCCATTCTCCCCTCTCTCTGGTCTCCCCCGTCTCCCCTCTCTCTGGTCTCCCCCGTCTCCCCTCTCTCTGGTCTCCCCCCGTCTCCCCTCTCTCTGGTCTCCCCCGTCTCCCCTCTCTCTGGTCTCCCCCGTCTCCCCTCTCTCTGGTCTCCCCTCTCTCTGGTCTCCCCTCTCCCCTCTCTCTGGTCTCCCCTCTCTCTGGTCTCCCCTCTCTCTGGTCTCCCCTCTCTTTGGTCTCCCCTCTCTCTGGTCTCCCACATCTCCCCTCTCTGGTCTCCCCTCTCTCTGGTATCCCCTGTCTCCCCTCTCTGGTCTCCCCCGTCTCCCCTCTCTGGTCTCCCCTCTCTCTGGTCTCTCTCTCCCCTCTCTCTTTCTCTCTGCTTCTCTTTCTCTCCCCTCTCTCTTTCTCTCTCCCCCTCTGTCTCCTTCTCTCTCCTCTGTCTCCTTCTCTCTGCTCTGTCTCTTTTTCTCTCTCCTCTGTCTCTTTTTCTCTCTCCTCTGTCTCTTTTTCTCTCTCCCTCATCTGTCTCTTTTTCTCTCTCCCTCATCTGTCTCTTTTTCTCTCTCCCCCCTCTGTCTCTTTTTCTCTCCCCGCTCCTCTCTTTCTCTCCCCTCTCTCTTTCTCTCTCTTTCTCTCTCTCTTTCTCTCCCTCTCTCTCTCTCTTTCTCTCGCTCTCTCTCTCTCCCCTCTCTCTTTCTCTCCCCTCTCTCTTTCTCTCCTTCTCTCCATCCCTCTCCCTCCCTCTCCCTCCCTCTCTCTCCCTCTCTCTCTCTTTCTCTCTCCCTCTCTCTCTCTCTCTCTCTCTCTCTCTCTCTCTCTCTCTCTCTCTCTCTCTCTCTCTCTCTCTCTCTCCCTTTCTCTCTTTATCTCCCTTTCTCTCCCCTCTCTTTCTCTCTCCCCCTCTCTTTCTCTCTCCCCCTCTCTTTCTTTCTCCCCCTCTCTTTCTCTCTCCCCCTCTCTCTCTCTCCCCCCCCCCTCTCTCCCCCCCTCTCTCCCCCCTCTCTCTCCCCTCTCTATCTCTCTCCCCCTCTCTCTCTCCCCCTCTCTCTCTCCCCCTCTCTCTCCTCTCTCTCTCCCCCCCCCTCTCTCTCTCTCCCCCCTCTCTCTCTCTCTCCCCTCTCTCTCTCTCCCCCCTCTCTCTCTCTCCCCCCCTCTCTCTCTCTCTCCCCCCCTCTCTCTCTCTCCCCCCCTCTCTCTCTCTCCTCCCTCTCTCCCCCCCTCTCTCTCTCTCTTCCCCTCTCTCTCTCTCTCTCTCCCTCTCTCCCTCTCTCCCTCTCTCCCTCTCTCCTCTCTCTCTCTCTCTCTCTCTCTCTCTCTGTATATGGATATCTTATTTACCCTATATATCTTAACTGTCCTATACTACACCAAAATAACCTATACTGCTTTCTTCCAGATCTGACTCAAGCTTCACACAGAAGACATCGGAACCCCCCTAACCCAGAAGACCGGTAGGGAACACATCCCCCTCCAACTTATAACATTGCGGAATGAGGTACCTGGACATTGAGGGACTGCGGATCAGATAAGATCCCAGGCGGGATTACTGCTTTAGATATTGTGAAGCGGGACGTCCAGACACTGGTTAAGGGGTTCATCAACTTGAATTTGCGGGTATTCACATCCAAATTGGAAGAAGGGTTTAGGAATTACATCTCTTTAATATGTAGCCCCCTCTTTTTCAAGGACCAAAGTAATTTGACAATTGATTCAAAAGCAGTTTCATGGACAGGTGTGGGCTATTCCTTCATTATTTCATCATCAATTAAGCAGGTAAAAGGTCTGGAGTTGATTCCTGGTGTGGCATTCGCATTTGGAAGCTGTTGCTGTGAACCCACAACATGCGGTCAAAGGAGCTCTCAATGCAAGTGAAACAGGGCATCCTTAGGCTGCAAATAAAAGAAATCCATCAGAGAGATAGCAGGAACATTAGGAGTGGCCAAATCAACAGTATGATACATTCTGAGGAATAAAGAACGCACTGGTGAGCTCTGCAGCACTAAAAGGACTGGACGTCCACAGAAGACAACAGAGGTAGATGATCGTAGGATCCTTTCCATGGTAAAGAAAAACCCCTTCACAACATCCATCCAAGTGAAGACCACTCTCCAGGAGGTAGGCATATCATTATCCAAGTCTACCATAAAGAGAAGACTTCACAAGAGCAAATACAGAGGGTTCACCACAAGGTGCAAACCATTCATAAACCTCAAGAATAGAAAAGCCAGATTAGACTTTGCCAAACAATATCTAAAAAAGCCAGCCAAGTTCTGAACAGCATTCTATGGACAGATGAAACTAAGATCAACCTGTACCAGAATAATGGGAAGAAAAAAGTATGGAGTAGGCTTGGAATGGCTTATGGCTTATGATCTGAAGCATACCACATCATCTGTAAAACACGGTGGAGGCAGTGTGATGGCATGGGCATGCATGGATTACAATGGCACTGGGTCACTAGTGTTTATTAATGATGTGACAGAAGACAGAAGCAGCCGGATGAATTCTGAGTGTATAGGGATATATTGTCTGCTCAGATTCAGCCAAATTCAGTGAAGTTGATTGGACGGTGCTTCACTTTACAGATGGACAATGACCCAAAACATACTGCGAAAGCAACCCCGGAGTTTTTTTTAAGGCAAATAAGTGGAATATTCTGCAATGGCCAAGTCAATCACCTGATCTCAACTCAATCAAGCATGCATTTCCTTGCTGAAGACAAAACAATGCAGAAGACCCACGAACAAACAACAACTGAAGACAGCTGCAGTAAAGGCCTGGCAAAGCATCACAAGGAGGAAACCCAGCGTTTGGAGATGTCCATGTGTTCCAGAGTTCAAGCAGTCATTGCCTGCAAAGGATTCTCGATAAAGTATTAAAATGAACATTTTATTTATGATTTGTTAATTTGTCCAATTACATTTGAGCCCTGAAATAAGGGGACTGTGTATGAAAATGGTTGCAATTCCTAAACATTTCATATGATTTTTCTGTTCAACCCCTTGAATTAAAGATGAAAGTCTGCACTTCTATTGCATCTCAGTTGTTTCATTTCAAATCCATTGTTATGGCGTACAGAGCCAAAATGATGAAAATTGTGTCGTGTCCAATTATTTCCGGACCTAACTCTATATATATATATATATATATATATATATATATATATATATATATATATATATATATATATATATATATATATATATATATATATATATATATATATATATATATATATATATATATATATATATATATATATATATATATATATATATATATATATATATACTGAGTTAAGTTATGGTGAGTAAAAAAAGTGACAAAAACCCTCCACAGAAAGCAAATTATATATATATATATATATATGCAAATATAGCTGTATGCTCATCTGCATGTCTTAGGCAGGTCTGCAACCCCGCCTTTCCCCATTATCACCCAGCATACAGCACTTCCACTGCAGCAAGGGATTCTGGGAAATGACATGCAAATGAACACACAGTGTCACTTTTTGCCTCAATAACCATTTATAACATGGTTCCCTTTAGGCTTAAGCTTGCTGCATGGTCACAGCTTTGAGCACAGCCAGGGTTAGGTGCATACCCAGAAAACCACCCACAGACAGCTGTTTCGACCTTGATGGGTCTCATCAGTGTGGGGTTGATTTTACTGGGAATGCAAGAGAGGCTATGGATAGGCTAAACCATAGTACTGAGTTAAGTTATGGTGAGTAAAAAAAGTGACAAAAACCCTCCACAGGAAAGCAAATATGCAAATATAGCTGTATGCTCATCTGCATGTCTTAGGCAGGTCTGCAACCCCGCCTTTCCCCATTATCACCCAGCATACAGCACTTCCACTGCAGCAAGGGATTCTGGGAAATGACATGCAAATGAGCACACAGTGTCACTTTTTGCCTCAATAACCATTTTTAACATGGTTCCTATAGCTTAAGCTTGCTGCATGGTCACAGCTTTGAGCACAGCCAGGGTTAAGGTGCATACCCAGAAAACCACCCACAGACAGCTGTTTCGACCTTGATGGGTCTCATCAGTGTGGGGTTGATTTTACTGGGAATGCAGAGAGGCTATGGGATAGGCTAAACCATAGTACTGAGTTAAGTTATGGTGAGTAAAAAAAGTGACAAAAACCCTCCACAGGAAAGCAAATATGCAAATATAGCTGTATGCTCATCTGCATGTCTTAGGCAGGTCTGCAACCCCACCTTTCCCATTATCACCCAGCATACAGCACTTCACTGCAGCAAGGGATTCTGGGAAATGACATGCTTTCCTGTGGAGGGTGGAGGGTTTTTGTCACTTTTTTTACTCACCATAACTTAACTCAGTACTATGGTTTAGCCTATCCCATAGCCTCTCTTGCATTCCCAGTAAAATCAACCCCACACTGATGAGACCATCAAGGTCGAAACAGCTGTCTGTGGGTGGTTTTCTGGGTATGCACCTTAACCCTGGCTGTGCTCAAAGCTGTGACCATGCAGCAAGCTTAAGCCTATAGGGAACCATGTTAAAAATGGTTATTGAGGCAAAAAGTGACACTGTGTGCTCATTTGCATGTCATTTCCCAGAATCACTTGCTGCAGTGGAAGTGCTGTATGCTGGGTGATAATGGGGAAGGTGGGGTTGCAGACCTGCCTAAGACATGCAGATGAGCATACAGCTATATTTGCATATTTGCTTTCCTGTGGAGGGTTTTTGTCACTTTTTTTACTCACCATAACTTAACTCAGTACTATGATATGATATGATCTATATCTATCTCTATCTCTATCTCTATCTCTATCTCTATCTCTATCTCTATCTCTATCTCTATCTCTATCTCTATCTCTATCTCTATCTCTATCTCTATCTCTATCTCTATCTCTATCTCTATCTCTATCTCTATCTCTATCTCTATCTCTATCTCTATCTCTATCTCTATCTCTATCTCTATCTCTATCTCTATCTCTATCTCTATATATCTATATATATAGTCACCTTTTGCTTCAAAACCATTTTTAACATGGTTCTCTGTAGGTTTTATGGCTATGCATCTTAACCCTGGCTGTGCTTAAAGCTGTGACCATGCAGCAAGCTTAAGCCTATGAGGGAACCATGTTAAAAATGATTTTGAAGCAAAAGGGGACACTGTGTGTCCATTTTCATGTCATTTCCCCAAATCCCTTGCTGCAGTGGAAGTGCTGTGTGCTGGGTGATAATGGTGAAAGGCGGGGTTGCAGACCTGTCTAAGACATGCAAATGAGCATACAGGAATATTTCCATTTGCTATATGCTTTGCTGTTAAGGGTTTTTGTCACTCTTTTTACCCACCATAACTTAACAAGTATATATATATATATATATATAAATATATAAATATATATATATATATATTGTGACGTCTCAGTCCCAGCGTCGGATCTTTTGTCCAGATCAAAGGCAGGAAACACTGTATTTTCTAAGCAGGGGTTTATTTACAGGGTATAAAGCAGGTACAGGGTTAACTCATAACGCAAAACAGAAACAAAAAGACCTAACTCCTTCCAGGAGTACTGACTAATACTGCTTAGTCCCTAACTAGTTGTGGGAGAACTAAACTCTTTACCCAGTGTACCTGCAGCAGGTCTGGCAGCATCTCTTACCCTCTCTGTACAACTCTCCACAGTGTGCCTGGCAGTATGGGGGGGGGGGGGAATCTCTGTATCACTTCCTGACTATAAAGGCTAGACTAATTAGCTAATTAACTCACAGCTGAACAGGCCTGTCCAGAATGATTAACTTTATGAGAGCTGTAAGGTCCCACAACTGCCCCATTCTAGCCCCTAGAGGGCAGCGATGGCACCACATATCCCTCCCCACAGCGAAACACTGTCCTGTGAGCGGCTCGTGCACTATCCCGTGCATCAACATATTTGTCAGACCTGTCTGACATCCACCTCCTCTTAAAGGTTTTCTTTATTAGACCTCTTGCCGAGCAATAATAGAGTCCAGCGTAGTGTCCCACTCAGTCTTCAGAGCTTCGAGCTCTTTGCCTAGGTCACGCCGTTGTTTCTCTGCCTTCTTGCGGCCAGCACGCTCAAACTCCAGGTCCTTCCTCAGGTCTTGAAGCTGTCCTTCTATGCTTCTTTTCTGGCTCAAGGCAGCTGCCAATTCAATTCCTCTCAGGGCCTTCATCTCTTCCCGGTGCTTGCTCTGGGTTTGTGTCAGTGCATCCTTCAGATTTTGGATCTCTGTAGTTTTTGTCGCTAGGATTGCTGCTGCTTCTGTTTCCCATGCCTCTTTCTCCTGGGAGTACTGATTTTTGGTGATGGAGCAGGCTCTCTGCTTCTCCAGCTCTTTCTGCAGCTTGAGGCTGTCCTCCTTTATAGCTGTGAGTTGCTGGGACGTGTGTTCAGTTATCTGCTTCAGCTCTAGAAGCCTTTTATCCAACTTCAGTTTTTCAGATTCTAAGGTTTGGACATTTTTAGTTTTTTTGTACTCCACTTCGACATTTTTAGTTTTTTTGTACTCCACTTCCAGTGATAAATGTTGCTCGGCGTAGACCCACTGGGTAATCAGTCGCTCCTGTAGCACTTGTTGCTTTAGTTTACCCAGCTCTGTTTTTAACGTGCCGACCTCTCGCTGAGAAACTTCTTGCTTGCCAATGAGGCGTTGAACGTCTTGTTGGGACACCTCATAGAACCGTTTCTAGTCAACAGTCTTTTGGTCTGGCTCACTTGGATTTCTGCTTATGGCGGTATCGGTAGCCTTTGTCATGCCAAGGCTAGTAGTCACTCCTGTGACGATTGCGCCAAGCGCTCTGTGTTGTACTCCACCTCTGGTCTTTTCTGATGCCACGGGGTAACCTTTCCCTGCAGCTTCTGTTGCACACGGAGGTTGTCCATTCCGCGGGGCCACATAGGAGTCCTCATCGTCCTCTTCTGAACTGCAAGAATTGTGCTGAACCGTAGAAACCCAGAGCGCATGATGCCCCACAGAAAAGTTACATTCCATTCGTTCCGCGTTCCGAGGGCAAACTGCAGCCACATGTCCAAGTTCATGGCATCTGTAGCACTCTATATACCTTCCAAAACTGGTTCGGCATTTTGTCTCCAGTCTACTGTGAACAACGAGACCAGAGTCCCTCCTAGGTGATGTGGGACTCCCTAATCCTTTACGCAAGTCAGTGAGTCCTGGGGATTCCTATTCGGTTGAACAGTCTTATCGGACCTCCTGGAGCGCAGGAAGCGAGAACCGGCACACTCATCTGGACTTGAGCTCTTGGACATCTCTTCAGCAGTCAAGTAACATTCGACTAAAGCGACCAACTGTTCGGTGTCTTTGGGGTCACTCTGGCTCACCCACTTCTGGATGGTGCGGGGGAGACCTCTCAGGAACCGGTCAATAACGACTCTTTCGACAACTGCAGCGATGGAACATACCTCAGGCTGGAGCCACTTCCTTGCAGAGTGTATAAGATTATAGAGTTGAGATCGGGGCGTCTTCTCTAAATCATAACGCCAGGAATGGAACCGTTGAGCCCGAACCGCGAGGGTGACCCCTAGCCGTGCCATAATCTCCGCCTTCAGGGTGTCATAGTCTTTAGCTTGCTCGGGCTCTAAGTCATAATAGGCTTGTTGTGAGTCACCAACCAGGAAGGGAGCAATTATTCCCGCCCACTCCTTCAAGCTGGCCGCCCTTCGCTTACTGCGGTGCGCTCGAAAGATTGACAGGTACGCCTCAACATCATCGTCCATCATCATTTTCTGAATGAGGTGCGTTTTTACCTGGTGAGCGACCTGTGGGGCCACTCTAGGCTGGGTGGTAATTTTCTCTCCCAACGTTCGGAGCTCCTGGTGTAGGCGAAGTTGCGCCTCGTTTTGCTCTTCTTTTAGCGTCTAATGTAGGGACAGCGCCATCTGCTGTACTAACGCCGCCGTACTTTCAGTTTGTGACTTTGTCATCTGTAGTAAACCCCCATTATAGGATTTTGCCATCTCCTCTTGGGTCTTTGCCAATTGCTGCAAACCCCGCATTAAAATTGCAGAATTTCCGTTTGCTTGTACTGAAGCGAGGTCAGAATTCCTCCATTTTCCCCTTTCACTGCCTTGTGGACTGCCCGCGTTAAATTCCACCAATTGTGACGTCTCAGTCCCAGCGTCGGATCTTTTGTCCAGATCAAAGGCAGGAAACACTGTATTTTCTAAGCAGGGGTTTATTTACAGGGTATAAAGCAGGTACAGGGTTAACTCATAACGCAAAACAGAAACAAAAAGACCTAACTCCTTCCAGGAGTACTGACTAATACTGCTTAGTCCCTAACTAGTTGTGGGAGAACTAAACTCTTTACTCAGTGTACCTGCAGCAGGTCTGGCAGCGTCTCTTACCCTCTCTGTACAACTCTCCACAGTGTGTCTAGCAGCATGGGGGGGGGGGGGGAATCTCTGTGTCACTTCCTGACTATACAGGCTAGACTAATTAGCTAATTAACTCACAGCTGAACAGGCCTGTCCAGAATGATTAACTCTATGAGAGCTGTAAAGTCCCACAACTGCCCCATTCTAGCCCCTAGAGGGCAGCGACGGCACCACAATATATATATATATATATATATATATATATATATATATATATTTATATATATATAAACACATATACATACACACATACGCACACATACATACACACACACACACACATACATACACACATACACACACACACATACTCACACACACACACACACATACACACACACATACACACACACATACACACAGTGGTCGACAAATCACTCAAAAATCTACTCGCCTAACAAAAAAATGTACTCGCCACCTACTCCTGCCCCCAAAAAATAAAAAAAATGAATTGAATAAATTCCTAGTAAGAACAACATTTGTTTTTGACATAAGTTTATTTATTGTATTACTTTATACTACAATTAGTCCTTGGTGCGTGTGTGTAAATGTCGGATTTAGGGAAAAAAAGCTAGATGTGAATGACTAGTTTCCTGCACCCTTTAACCAGTGTCTGTGTGCCACTGCTTCACAATATCTAAAGCAGCAATCCATATGTTGGAGGAAGGTGTTCCCTAACTGTCTTCTGGGTTAGGGGGGATTCCGATGTCTCTCGTGTGAGGCTCGAGAGTCATATCTGGAAGAAAGCCGTATACTGTAGGTTATTTCCGTGTAGGTATAGGACAGTTAAGATATACAGGTAAATATGATATCCAGATCCAGAGTGTGAGAGAGTGTGGGTGACAGACACCGAGAGAGAGAGAGTGTGGGTGTGACGTGTACCAACCCCCAGAAATGGTGTTGGATACGGTGTACTTATGCATTCTATGATTCAGATATATTTTGACTCATAAGTTTCATGCTCTTGTGGTTTTTCCTCTTTTTCTCTTTGGGAGGTTAAGTATTTGTTTTTTGCCCATTATGACACACTCGGAGTAATCATTCATTTATTTCCAGCTGGAAAGCCATCCCCACTTAACCCCTCGCTTTGTGTTTAGGGATTGCTGTGATTACTTTATTTTGATCCAGGTTATGTTTTGTTATATGGGTGTACATTAGTTCTGGGATTATATTGTTTATGGACACATTCATTTATGGTGTTCCCCATACTTGCTCAAGTACAATAGTTTAATATTTACTCCGATCATATGCAGAAGTATTATATGTTATTTTAATTGATTTTAAGTATTTGTTCACTTCCTGATTATTTGACCACACAGTCTTTTGGTGCTGTATTTTCTTTGTTTTCTACATTGATTTTTTCTCACGGGTGCACCATCTAATTATATGTATATATTTGGTTTAAGGGTTAATTTTATTATTTGGTAGTAGAGCTCTTCTCAGTTTTATTTTTGTTTTTCACTGTTAATAGTATAGTACTCCAATGAAAAGTGGTGTCAAACTCTCGTCCCCTTACCCACACTCGGTCTAGGCCCAGGATTTCACTCTCTAGAGCTGGGATGTTCCCTACTGCTACTACTGTACGTGACTGAGCAGTTCTCTAACCTTGGAGGCCCAGGCATGGACCTCATGACTTGAGGGTGTTAACATGATTCTGGTGTAGTTACAGTTATTGGGCACCCCAGGTCTGAGATCTCAGTAGCACCTCCAAATGTAGCCCTCTTTCCCGCTAGAGTAAAGAGTCTACTGGTGCTGGCATTTCCTGTTGGCTCTCGGAGATCCCAAACCTCCACCACGGGGAGCCCTGGGTGATATAACCACACAATCTTGGTACAGCGCCTCCACCTGGGAGGGATTCCAATGTAGTGGGAGGTGCCCTCACAGGAGCCACAATACTGATACACACACAGTATATCATAATAATAACCTTCACTTAAGAAAATATGAGTATGCAGTGATAATGAAGATAGTAATGCTACTGGTTACAGCTACCCCTTCAGCCTCACAGGGCCTTATCCCACCACCGTGTAACCCCCACCGTGTCCACAGTACCTGACGGGGCACTCAGGCATGCCACCCAATGTACTGTGCATGCGCAATTCTTACTGCGCATGCGTGAACCTTCGCGATGCTCACACACCACCTCCCTGCAGTGGGAGCCGCCGGCGAACCTGTCGCCACCCGCAGCGGAGGAGTAAATCTCAGTAAATCTGTTTCCAGCGGTGATCTTTAACTTCTATAACCTTTGTGTTCGCTGGATTTATTCTACACACGATAATCCAGACAGCTATTTCAACATCAGCCTCCGTCTGCTGCCAGATGATACCTTGCAGGGGATTAATCTCACAAAAAGGGGGGGGGGTAGGGAATAAGGGAAGAACAAGGATAGTATAAAACCTTTTATTTAAAAAGATACCTAAGAACAATAGATGGTATTCAACTCACATGCTGTGAATCAAATACAGGCACTTGAGAGTATCAGCGAGTCTCTCACACTCGTGTTTGTAGAACGCCGGCTCTCTGCACAGTTTATGTGTGTGGTTACTTCCGCATCACGTGCTCCGGCTCTCGCGTGACTTTGACTCCCAATGTAGATAGTGCACTGCCCTTGCTCCGTTGCACAGGATCGATTCTCTGCGGTGCTCCAACTGCACTGTCAATGCGTTTGCCCTACGCGTTTCCCCGAGGGAGCCCTGGGTTGCTGTAATGTGGGGGATGGTGGTGGGGGGCTCCGGGGGACCCGGCGGACCCGGAGGGGGGGAGGGGGAAGCCCCGATCGGAGGACCGATCCTCCGAGGCTCCGGCGCGTGCACGGGATACCTCGGCGCGCGCCCGGTATCTGTCGCAGCAGAGACCGGGTAAATGTTAGAATAAATTCGGCCGCGACAGTAGTATGGTGGTTACATATACTGCAGTAGTATCATAATTTTGTGTTATAATTAACCTCCAACCAATTAATGTTGATGTGGCTAAGTGTTATACCATCCACCAAGGTTAAACTAATACTATCTACACAATATTAATAGATCTCACAGAGTTATTCTTACAACATCTTTATATCATATTTATAAAAGGGACAATATATACAGCCAATCATAAAATGAAGATATAATACATAATTCATATTAATTGGATAGTCTATAGATATCCTGATGGATCTCATCTGATCATATGGGGACATATTCTAAAACATACTGATTATCAATAAATCATGGTATCCTATACCTGCAATGGGAATTATTCAATTCCCTATAGCCTAAACTTTCCCATGTCTCACAGCATATATGTTATTCTATGCGTGAGAATGACTTTACGAATAACATAAATAGCCTTGAGCTCTACATATACACCTATTGTTGACATAGAGCACATATTCAACAATAATGAGAGGGTGCATTAATGTATTCTTATACAACACATAATTATTCAGTACAATACCAGAGGGCAGAAAGAACGGACAATTTCCAATAACCTAATGAGTTTGCCAGATTCCCACTTTAGGAATTTTTAGATATTACACACTTTTTGAATATAATAAATTTAAATTAATTTAATTTAATTAACCCGTGAAATATTAATTTATATTTCCTAATTGATACACATTTGTGATATTAATCCCATTAAAATAAAATAACCCTTGGTGAGGGCAGTAGGTGCCTCCGCTTCCTCCCTCTACTGCGCAGGCGCCATGGATCCAGCTCTCGCGGGAAGACGGCGCGGGGTGATGACGTCACAGGACAAGCCCGCGAAGATCACTGAAGTTCCCCGCGCCTCGGGGAAGGGGTAAGGAAGATGGCTGCCGGCCAAAAAACGTGAGTAGGACCTGCTGCGTTGTAGGGTGCTGATTCCCCTCTCTAGGGACTGGTGAGGGCTGCGGAAGGGGAGGCACCTACTGCCCTCACCAAGATGGCCGCCGAGGAGTGCTGCCACGCGCGGGACCTCCGGCGCCTGCGCGGAAGAGGGAGGAAGGGAGGGAGCTTACTGCCCTTACCAGATGGCCGCCGAGGAGCGCTGACACACACGGGATTCCGGCGCTTGCTGCCCTCACCAAGATGGCCGCCGATGAGCTCTGACACACAGAACGAGGAGGCTAGCGGGGGCGCAGACGCGGAGGAGCTCTGGACACGCCACAAGGGAGTGTGTATGGCAGCCTCCGCTCGTGCCCATGCCCCAGAACTGTGATCTCCCATATAATATACTATACTATACATAAATACACACAATAAAAAGGATCTAAGGGAAAGGGAGGGGGGGTGTGGGGGGAGGAGGAGGAGAGGGGGGGTGGGAGGAGGAGGAGAGGGGGGGTGGGAGGAGAAGGGGAGGGGGGGTGAGAGGAGAAGGAAAGGGGGGAAGGGGTGAGAGGAGGAGGAGAGGGGGGGGAGGAGGAGGGGGGGGATGTAGAGAGGGGGGTGGGGGAGGAAGGAGGAGTGGGGATGCATAAAAAGGTTCTAAGGGAAAGGGGGGTGAGGGGGATGGGGGAAGAAGGAGGAGAGGGAGGGTGGAGGGGGAAGAGGAGAGAGGAGGAAGAGAAGAGGGGGGGGTGGGTTAACATTCTCCAAGGAGCAAAGTTGATGGGCTCCAAATAGGTGACGTGGTTCAGGGAGGGAGACAGAAAGTTAGACACAGGGCAAAGTTTTTCGTTATGTTTGGGAGGTGTTTATTGATATGCAGTTTCTGTTCCAGTTTCCATCGTTGAAGAGTTTAACGGAGTTACATATAGTAGCTGATTATGGAAAACACGCCGGCGGGATCCCCCGTATTGGCGTGCATGCGTTCCCACTTACGATCCCTGAGAAAGAGGGATCGCGCACAAGTCCCAGGGAGGTCGGGTCCCAGCATGACGGAGAGATTCCTCTATAAGACTGGACCAGGAGACCAACCCCATGGGCGCAAGAGACACACTCGGGGGCTCCCGAGGTGGATTCTTGTTTTTTTATTATTTGATGTCTCTGCCATGTTGATGTTATATATGCATGTTATTTTTTGTTCCCTCCCTACTGTTTTTACCTACATGTGGTCCCCCATCCCCCGCCTTCCCATCCTCCCTTCCCTCCCTCTCCTCCCATCCCCCCCTCCCCCCCCCTCACCTTTCCCCTCCCCCCTCCCACCTCTCCCTCCCTTCCCCTCTCAGGGGAACATCAGCCACACCGTCAAAACACACAACAGATGGTACAGATGCGTCTCAGCACTACGGACCGGGCATGCTCCAAGGATGGAATCTTGGGTAAGTCCAAAGATTTCACGAAGCTATCCCACACACACATTAATAAATGGCGTTGATACTTATTTCCCATAATGTACAGGGCTTTAACAACCCAACCAAACGGAAGTTAGCCTTTACAGACTATTAAAGGAAACACGCTGAAATCCTTTTTCTACAGGAGACACACTTCAGTAAATCAAGTGCCCCTAAATATCTTGACAAAGATTTCACCCAGGTTTTCACATCATCAGCAGCAGTCAAAAAACGGGGGGTAGCTATATTATTCCGGAACAGCATTCCGTTCGAGGTGCAGTTAAGTAAACGTGATACGGATGGTAGATACATTATTGTTGTAGGTACAATTAGGGGGCAGAGAATCACGTTGGCTTGCTTATACGCTCCCAGCGAGAAGAGCACGATCTTTTTCGATAAGTTTTTCAGAACCCTGAACTCAGTGGCCCAAGGGAGCATTGTGCTCGCGGGTGACTTTAACATAGTCATGCAACCGCACCTGGATAGGTCAGGGGTTGTAGGTCAGTACAATAAGGGAGCGGGTGTATCTTTGCGTCGGGGCCTCAAGACCAACCAGTTATCAGATATATGGAGGGAATTACATCCGGCAGACAGGGATTACACTTTCTTCTCTCACCCCCATGGCTCGTACAGCAGAATTGATTACTTTTTTGTGTCCTGTCAACTGGTTCCTAAGGTTACCCGAGCAGGGATCCATGATATTTCATGGTCAGACCATGCGCCAATAGAGCTAAGGTGCAATAATATCCGAACTGATAGACCTGGGACGAATTGGAAACTTAATGAATCAATCTTAAAAATTCCCGAAATATGTGATGTTATTGGCAACGAGATTGACCAATTCTTCAATATCAATACGGGCTCTGTTGACTCACAGCTTGTCCTATGGGAAGCCCATAAAGCAACATTACGCGGCACGTTAATAAATATCACAGCCAGACGAAAGAGAGAAAGAGAGTCCAAAATTATTAATCTCCAAAATAAATTACAGACTTTCTCCTCTAACCATAAAAAGAATTTAGACCCCAAAACCTTACAGGAGGTAAAAGATGTCAAAATTGAACTCAACATGCTACTAGCTTCCAGAGCTGACAATTCACTGAGTTGGTCAAAGAGAAAATTTTACGAGAAAGCGAACAAGCCGGATACAATGCTAGCCCGCATGCTAAAGGACAGGCAAGCTAAGTATAACATCCAAGCTATACGCTTAAAATCTGGTACCCCCACGTCTAATCCTCAGAAAATTGTAAACGAATTCGGCTCCTTTTATGAAACACTGTATAACGGTGAAAAAGTGGCACATAACTCTACAACGAGCGGTGCCCTAAGAGATTTCTTAGCCAGCTCGGAACTAGGGAGATTGACGGACACTGATAGAGCAGCTTTAAATGCTGACTTCACTATGGAAGAACTATCTCAGGCCATTAAAGAACTGAAGCCATCAAAGGCCCCTGGGCCTGATGGATTCTCAGGGCTTTACTATAAGAAATTTATAAAGTTGCTCGCCCCAAGGTTGCTCCACATGTTTAACGCTATTTTAGCGGGAGCCCCCATCCCCAAGGAGATGTTAAAGGCGTCAATATCACTAATTCATAAAACTGGGAAAGACCCGCTAGACTGCAAAAGTTACCGGCCTATATCATTAATTAACACTGATGTTAAATTATACGCTAAATTATTGGCAAATAGACTTAGTCTCATCCTACCCAGACTTATACACCCAGATCAAGTCGGATTTATCAAGGGCCGGCAAGCAGCGGATAATACACGACGATTTATTGATCTGTTGGATTTGGCAAATAGTAAGGCAACTCAAATCATGTTGTTAAGTCTGGATGCAGAAAAAGCTTTCGATAGGATAGACTGGCCATATTTAAAAGAGACGCTTGCGACATTTGGCTTTGGAGATCGGGTGAGTGAGGCGATTCTATCGCTGTACTCTAACCCCACCGCCAGGGTCATACACCAAGGCTACCCCTCTCTGCCATTCCAAATAAAGAGTGGCACGAGACAGGGCTGCCCATTATCCCCGCTTTTATTTGCCCTATGTATCGAACCACTGGCGGCACAAATCAGAGGAAACCCAGACATCTCAGGGTTAAACGCATACTCCCAGACCCATAAAGCGGCCCTGTATGCGGATGACACGGATGACATCCTCTTGATTATCACAAAACCCCTTACGTCCCTACCAAACCTCTTCGACCTACTAGATCGATTCTCTAAGGTCTCCGGCTTCAAAATCAATCAATCCAAATCGGAAGCCCTCAACATCAACCTCCCTAGACACATGGAGAAATTACTAAAATTGAATTTCAAATTTAACTGGCAACAAAACCACATAAAATACCTGGGTGTCCACATCACCAAAACTGTAAAAGACGTGTACAATGCAAATTACCCCAACCTGATTCGGACCTTAAAATCTGATTTACGGAAGTGGACATCCAAAAGGATATCCTGGATTGGACGTATCCATAGTGTCAAAATGAACCTACTCCCCCGTATATTATACCTCTTCCAAACTCTTCCAGTGCCACTCAGTTGGAGGGACTTGCACTCACTTCAATCTGAAATCTCCAAATTTATCTGGGGAGGTAAAAAACCGAGAGTAAGTAAATTAAATATGAAAAGATCTGTGGTGGCGGGCGGCCTAGCAGTACCCTGCCTGGTATCATATTACAAGGCGGCACAATTAAGTCAGATTGTACAATGGCAATCTAACCCAAAGTTAAAGAGATGGGTGGAAATAGAAAATGCTGCGTGTGCACCTCTGGAATTGAGCAGCTTAATTTGGTTACCTAAAACGGCGCGAAAATTTACCGCCATGCCGCTCTCCTCGGTGACCAACTCAGTGTCAATCTGGGAGTCTACGAAATTTCGGCATTCCCTCACGACAAAAAATTCCATTGCAACACCCATATGGAATAACCCTGATTTCGCTCCAGGTCTATCAGTCAGTAATATCTCAATCTGGAGACAGAGGGGCTACAATCGAATTAGAGATCTGGAGGGTTATGACAGAAAAATCAAAACATTCGACCATATCAGGGAAGAGAAAGAGATCCCTCACTCAGAATTCTTTAGATACCTCCAGATCAGGGCATTTTATAACAAATTTGCCCCAGACCCCCTACTAACATCTTTCGAAAAGCTCTGTCTGGCTGAGGCCGACACGAAGGGACTTACATCACAGCTATACGGAGAAGTGATCAGTTCTGGTGAACATGAGCAGCAGATACCCTCATTCCGATCTCAATGGGAAACAGATCTGGGAGAAAACTTAGAAGATGAAGAATGGAGCGCCATATATATAGCCACAGCGAAGAGCTCCATATGCACCACGCTCAAGGAGAACGCATATAAAGTCCTAATGCGATGGTACCTCACCCCACTGAAATTATCAAGGTTTGTGCCGGGTTCCTCTCCCCTGTGCCCCCGCCAGTGCGGAGGAACAGCCGACCTGTTACATATGCTGTGGTCTTGCCCACGGATCTCTCCACTGTGGGAGGCGATTAGACATTGGATACAGAGACTGTTTGATCTCACCATTCCCCCAGACCCGTGGTTGTTCCTCCTGAACAGGCCATTGACGGGCCTTTCCAAAGCAAATAACAAACTAATTGCCCATTTTGCAATTGCAACGCGGTGCGAGATCGCAGCATTATGGAAACAATCTGATATCCCAACCATCCCAAAGATTCGGAATCGAATTTGGTTCATTTGCCAGATGGAAAAATTAACGAGTTTAGTTAATGATACTGGTGACAATTTTCTAAAAGTCTGGACGCCTTGGCTGGCACAGACAGATATCCCGGGGATTGAGAGGTCCTCAATATGGCTCTGATAACAGTAGATGCGTTCTCCTTGGGAGGGACATACAGGAGGTATTCTATACACCCAAGACCCCTTATAGCAGCATTATAATATAAGTAATGTGAGAGACGACTTAGCTTGCAAGCATCTGTGATGCTTGGCACAGGGTCACGTATCGCATCTACTGCTAACGCACTCCCCCTACCTCACCCCCAACCTACCCCTCCCCACCCCACCTTGACCTCCCTTTTCCTTATATATATATATTATTTTTTTTTTGTGAGTATGTATTGTCTCCCCTTTTAAGTTGAGTTATAAGTGTCTGTTTGTCCATTTAAGTAGAGTCGGTTTGGACTATATGGTCCACACCAAAATACCCGGAAACCGGGTCCCGAAGCACAGCAGGACCTCGTTGTTACTTACGCAGTTGTTAAAATAATGTTTGCATACAAGACAAAAGTATTCTGTAATGTATTTTATGCTGTTTTGATTCAATAAAATTTAAGTTATAAAAAAAAAAAAAATAACCCTTGAAATATTTAGTGTAATAAAATAAAATAAACACGTAAACACTTATTATCATATAAGTGATAATAACACATAATTGATAAATTAATAATTGTTCTTAAAGAGCCAGATAACCTCTCTCTAGTTCCATACCAACTTTAGTTTCACACCAGCTTCAGTCCATTATGTATTTGTTTGTATTATATTGCTCAAACAATATTCCATCCTGTGCATGCTGAATAAGAAAACCCCTAAAAGAGTTTGGGTCTTTTGGATATAAAATCTTTGATATAAAAACTGTGATATAAAATCTTTGATATAGAATCTGTGATAGTTGGACAAATACATTATCTTAATTTTATAATGTCTTCATCCCGACCCACACATTGGTGGGTTATATTTAGAACCTATGGATCCCATATACAAGATCTCCTTTAAGATCTACACTGGCGACACACTTTATTCGAGCTCGGCTAGTCCCACAAATTCGGGTATACCCGGGTGTATTGAGGTTTGTGACTGTTTTCTGCCCGAGTGCATTGAGTTATTTTCCGGCAGGGATTGAAGCATTTTATTCCCGCTGGCTGCAATACTGCACAGTATATATATATATATATACTGCATTACAATTCATGAATTTATACCATCTGGTAGACACGCGAAGCATTGCAGCCTATTAAATCCTAATCATTATCATTTAACAGATCAGCCGCCCGTCAGCCAGGCATGAACCCAGGCTGGGAAGGCAAATGCAACGGGGCTTGTCAGAGGTGAGGAGCGGCGCATTCCAGGTATCTGCCAGGTACATACCGGGTATTTGCTCGAATAAAGTGTGTCGGTGCAGTATATAAGATTGGGTATATGTTAATATTGAATAATGCATTTATTATATAGGTTGTATTATCACACTCTGTCTCTGTCATTTTCCACACAATGCTAATTGTCCCTATTTCACCGGTGAAGTTTATGTGAATCAGTCAGTGATAAGCTTTTCCTCCACCTATATGGAGCCCAATCATGTGCAGTGTAAAATCTGGTACTAGGATTGTTGATTTGTAAATGTAAGATGTTTAATGTAATGGTTGAAGTGTGTTATTATATGTGTCCCCCTGGATGTGCTGGGTATTTGATATAAAATATGGATTCATTGGGTTAAAGCTATTTCAATTGATTAGATATAGTTATAGATAAAATGTATACAAATATTTTAGGCACAAGTGATTAAAGAATTAAATAGTTATTATCGAGAATTTATCAATTATGTGTTAATAATATAATCTCTTTGTATATGTTCAATCTCGTTATGTGTTACCAGGATAGTGCACATAAGGTTAAATGTGTCAATTAGCCAATTTACATCCTAATTATTCAGTACAATACCAGAGGGCAGAAAGAACGGACAATTTCCAATAACCTAATGAGTTTGCCAGATTCCCACTTTAGGAATTTTTAGATATTACACACTTTTTGAATATAATAAATTTAAATTAATTTAATTTAATTAACCCGGGAAATATTAATTTATATTTCCTAATTGATACACATTTGTAATATTAATCCCATTAAAATAAAATAACCCTTGAAATATTTAGTGTAATAAAATAAACACGTAAACACTTATTATCATATTAACACATAATTGATAAATTCTCGATTATAACTATTTAATTCTTTAATCACTTGTGCCTAAAATATTTGTATACATTTTATCTATAACTATATCTAATCAATTGAAATAGCTTTAACCCAATGAATCCATATTTTATATCAAATACCCAGCACATCCAGGGGGACACATATAATAACACACTTCAACCATTACATTAAACATCTTATATTTACAAATCAACAATCCTAGTACAGATTTTACACTGCACATGATTGGGCTCCATATAGGTGGAGGAACAGCTTATCACTGACTGATTCACATAAACTTCAACTGAAATAGGGACAATTAGCCTTGTGTGGAAAATGACAGAGACAGAGTGTGATAATACAACCTATATAATAAATGCATTATTCAATATTAACATATACCCAATCTTATATAGATCTTAAAGGAGATCTTGTATATGGGATCCATAGGTTCTAAATATAACCCACCAATGTGTGGGTCGGGATGAAGACATTATAAAATTAAGATAATGTATTTGTCCAACTATCACAGATTCTATATCAAAGATTTTATATCACAGTTTTTATATCAAAGATTTTATATCCAAAAGACCCAAACTCTTTTATGGGTTTTCTTATTCAGCATGCACAGGATGGAATATTGTTTGAGCAATATAATACAAACAAATACATAATGGACTGAAGCTGGTGTGAAACTAAAGTTGGTATGGAACTAGAGAGAGGTTATCTGGCTCTTTAAGAACAATGATATACTAATATTGTTATTCTCTAAGAAATGATCCCAGGTCGATATCAATATTCATACCTTGTGGTATTAGAGTTTTCAAGGTATAAATCCAAAATCGTTTCTTGCCTGGATATCTTAATGACCTGGTTACCACCCCTCCAATTTGGATGGATCTTGTCAATACCAAAGAATTTTAAGCCATTTGGGTTTTGGTCGTGATGTTCCTTAAAGTGTTTTGATACACTATAATGTAGAAAACCTCTCTCTATGTTCTTTATGTGTTCTGCTATTCTCAATTTCAGTTTACGTGTCGTCCTTCCTATGTATTGTTTGTTACATGGACATTGTAGCATGTATATTACATAACTTGAGTTACAGTCAATAAAATCTTTTATTTCGTGCTCTTCTTGTGTTATTTCTGATTTTATTTTCTTAAAAGATTTCTGTGCATTATGATTCAATTTACATCCTCTGCATGTCAAATATTTAAAGAAACCATTGGTCACATTTATGGTCTTAATACATTCCTTTTTTAAACAGCTAGGTGCCAATCTCTGCTTCAGGTTTGGGGCCTTAGTGAATATTATTTCTGGTTTTGTTGGCAATATTTGTTGTAGAATGGGGTCTTTATGGAGGATATTCCAATGTTTCTGGAATATTTTCTTAATTTGTTGGGAGGAATTTGTATACCTTGTAATGAATGGTATAGATATTTTACCTTTCTCTCCTCTTTGATTCTCTCCCTCCTTAGATTTATACTTCAACAAATCTTTCCGCTCCATATTGTTAACCCTAGTATATGCCTCATCTACTATGTCCCTTTTATATTTCCTTTCTGAAAATCTATTCATCAATTCATGTGCTTGTTCATGATAAACATGATCTTGAGTACAGTTGCATTTAACCCTCTGTAGTTGGCCTAGAGGAATATTATTAATCCATTTATCCTGATGTCCACTATCTCCCATCAGGAAGTTATTTTACATATGTTTTAGTTTCTAACATCCCATTGGATACATATAGTTGTAAATCTAAGAAGTCAATACTTGTACGACTATACTTATATGTGAATCTCAGATTGTAGGGATTGTTGTTCAGTTGTGTCAGAAATGTCATGAGTAGCTCTAAACTCTCATCCCACACAAGAAGTATATCATCAATGTATCTATGCTAGGATACCAGATTTGCCCCGAACTCGTGGCCCGACCAGATTAAATTGTCCTCCCACATTCCCATAAAAATGTTGGCATAGTTCGGAGCAAATCTGGTACCCATAGCGGTGCCCCTAATCTGCAGGTAGTACTTATCATCGTACCAGAAATAATTATGACTGAGTATGTGTTTTATACAGTCTACAATAAATTTAACCTGTATTTGGTCCAATTCACCATTTTTAACAAGATTTTCCTTCACTGCATTACATCCATGGGTGTGGTCTATCACTGTGTAAAGTGTGGAAACGTCACAGGTAGCCAATATATAGTTTTCACTCCATGTCATGTTCTGTACAATGTTCAATATCTGGATACTGTCCTGGACATAGGATTTTAGCTTTCTCACTGGATTTTTTAAAAATGTATCTATGTAGCCTGAAAGGTTTGCGGTTAGGGATCTGATCCCAGAAACTATTGGGCGTCCAGGGGGGTTGGTGGCATCCTTATGAAGTTTGGGTAAAAAATAGAAGATTCGGATTCTGGGAAACTCTGTATTTAGGTATTCCCCTTCTGATTTATTAAGAATCCCATCCTTATAACCTTCATTTAACAGTTCTAGTAATTCTTTTTTGTATTGTTCAGTGGGGTTGTTTTTCAACACTCTGTATGTTTCAGTGTCTCCCAATAATCCATAGGATTCCCTATCATAATCTCTTCTATTCAGGATGACCACCCCCCCCCCCCCCCGTATCTGCCGGTTTGATCACAATATCATCTCTATTGGAAAGTTCTTCTACTGCTTCTAACTCGCATTTAGTCAGATTTTTTATGTTTCAAGGCTTCTTAACTCTTCCAAGTTTTTCAATATCTTCCTGTACTGATTTAGTAAAAGTGTCTATGTGTCCCCCTTTTAGATAACTGGGAAAAAAGATTGAGTTTTTCTTATATGATGTGTGAATGAATCTTTCACAGGTCTTTTACCATGATTCACCTCATGTGTTATATTCTGATTCATAAAGTATTTCTTTAGAGTTAGATTTCTGGCGAACTTACTAATATCAATATAGGTATTGAAGGTTTTGATCTTGTTTGTTGGAGCGAATGCCAAACCTTTCTGCAAAACAATTGTTTGCTCTTGAGTTAATGGAATATCACTTAGATTGAAAATACCCTTTGTGTGATTCTCTATACTGCTTGGTTTTTTTGCTGGTTTTTGTCCCTCCTCTCTTTCCTCTCTTTGTGGGCTTTCTATCTTCCTTTTCTGGGGTGTATGTGGTTTGTTTTCCTCCTTCTGTTGTAACTTCACTGTTTCCCCTGGTCTTTCTCTCTGTTGTTTCCTCTCTAAAAAAGAAGATGAAGAGGCCGATGTGGATGGTTTTTGGATATAAAATCTTTGATATAAAACTGTGATATAAAATCTTTGATATAGAATCTGTGATAGTTGGACAAATACATTATCTTAATTTTATAATGTCTTCATCCCGACCCACACATTGGTGCGTTATATTTAGAACCTATGGATCCCATATACAAGATCTCCTTTAAGATCTATATAAGATTGGGTATATGTTAATATTGAATAATGCATTTATTATATAGGTTGTATTATCACACTCTGTCTCTGTCATTTTCCACACAATGCTAATTGTCCCTATTTCACCGGTGAAGTTTATGTGAATCAGTCAGTGATAAGCTGTTCCTCCACCTATATGGAGCCCAATCATGTGCAGTGTAAAATCTAGTACTAGGATTGTTGATTTGTAAATGTAAGATGTTTAATGTAATGGTTGAAGTGTG
Organism: Ascaphus truei; assembly: GCF_040206685.1. Classification (NCBI taxonomy): domain Eukaryota; kingdom Metazoa; phylum Chordata; class Amphibia; order Anura; family Ascaphidae; genus Ascaphus; species Ascaphus truei. The sequence goes on along the minus strand of NC_134483.1, from coordinate 115,818,093 downwards.
TTATTATATGTGTCCCCCTGGATGTGCTGGGTATTTGATATAAAATATGGATTCATTGGGTTAAAGCTATTTCAATTGATAGCATTTCAATTGATAGCATAGAGAAAACATAACAAACCAATTAAAAGCAAACGGTATCAAACAGTCTAAAAAAATAATATCCCTGTCATGTCAGTAGAAAAGAAAACCTCAATCCAGTAACAACAGAAAATGTGTGGGGGAAAAAAGGGAAAAATCCCTAAAACTCAAAGCGGGATCACAAAGGATCCCACCTAGAGTGATGACCGGCCGGACACCAAAAGAACAACTGGAGCGGTAGATAATAATGCAGTGGTGCTGATAGATAGTAAATACAGCTCACTAATACACAAAGAGCAAGGACATGCACATGATAGCAAAACAGCCCTAATACTCATAAGCTACACACACAAAAAAATGTGGGAAGCAGAGTTAAACCAATTAAGCAAGCTGTCTACACATAACTATATATTCACAAATGATGAACAAAATTTCTCCTAATGGAGAGTGCAGGAAAGCATTTGCCAAATATGTAGAAAACCTAAGCAACCCACATAGGATAAAGAATAAATATACTGTTCTCTTACATGGTAAATACAGACCCCCACATACTTAGCAATGAAAGCAGGTAAAATAATATAATGGGGGCAAGAAGTAAGTAAGATGCAGGTTCAGAAACAGAATCCACTCCCAAAATGTAACGTGAATACGTGTGGATACAGAACAGGTGGCAGTATGAGGCAGTCAATGTGAAAAATCAATGTCTATATTACCGGAATGTCTCCTGCACATCCATCCAGACAACCAGGATTCCTGCACAGAGTCCGCACCAACCTGATAACCAAAACAGGCAGCCTCTTAAAAAAATGTACGGAAAAAAATACAGCAGAATACTGGATCCCCATATTGCACCTCCAACAGCCGTTTCGCCACTGCGAGCTTCTTCCGGGAGTAGTTTCTCTATAACGACAGACCAATTTAAAGCTTGGCGCGTTGAGTGACGTCTCATATCAGATGATTCCAATTACCGATCAGCAACAGGCAGTTCTTGTTACCAAAACACACCGTTTGTATCCTTTCAGTGCATCGTTTGTTGTCCTGGAAGCCAAATCACATGGCCAGGAAAAGCCAATCAGCATACTTCCATGTTAATCTCTATTCAGTTCCAGAGCAGTATAGCCCTAAAACTTAAGAATAGAGTAATTAGGTATACCCAAGAATAACATGAAGAGTTTAGATGGCCCACACCATAAGCCACAATGTGGCAAACAACCAGAGCCACACAAAATGAGTTTTATGACCACAAAGAGCATAAAAGACACCTTAAAGATAGTAAACAAAAATGACGAAAAAACAGAGCATACCCAGAATATAAATACTCAAAAGTGATGAGATAAAAATTGAAAAATAAAAAATAATAAATAAATAAATAAAAGCCGCAAGCAATATAGCTGAGAGCAAGGAGGAAAACAAAAGAGTCATAAAAGAGAGAATAAAATGCAGAGATGGGGAGACCTAGAAAAACATCGCATACCCCTTGTAATCATTAAGCCCATGGGGCATAAGTGAAACCAGTTGTGAGATCCACCTACACTCTTTTTTGAGGAGGCATTTCTCTAGCTCTCCCCCTCTGATACCCAGTGAGACCTTATCAATGGCAAATGCTGCCAACACTGAGGGATCAGAGTCATGTTTAGACATGAAATGTCATGCAACAGTGGTAATTTTCTTATTGGCTGATGTATCACGCTGTTCATTTCTAATACTGCGGACATGCTCAAGCGCGCGGAATCGCAGTTCTCGCGTGGTCATGCCCACATAAATAAGTCGGCATGGGCAGATCAGATAGTATATAACTCCCTTGGACAAGCAAGTTAAGCAAGAATTGGATATCATATTCTTTAGTCCCAGTACTAGTCACAAATGTAGATGTTTGAGACATGTGCTGACAAGCTGAGCACATGCCGCATTTGTAAATGCCCTGTTTGGTGTTACAGCTCAGGAATGTACTGGAGGGAGTTGGAGTATAGTGACTCCTAACCAGTTTATCTTTTAAGTTAGGAGACTTTCTACTTGTTAAACTTACTGAGTCACCCAGAACCGAACGTAGATCAACATCAGACAACAAAATGCCCCAGTATTGATTGATTACCCACCTCAATTTTGACCATTGACAGTTGAAGGTGCCAATGAAGCGGATCGAAGAGTTTTCAGTTTTAAGAACCTTTGGAATCTAAAGTGAATTCCTTTCTCTATGTAAATTGATGTGTGATCCCAAATTGATTTGTTTTTGACTATATACACGTTTCTTAAAGCGCTTTTTAAGTTCTTTGGTTGTCTCAAGAAACATTTTCTGAGTAGAGCAATTACGTTTAAGCCGTAAAAATTCCCTACCTGTTACCCCATTGATTTGGTGTGCCGGGTGTGAACTAGACGCATGTAAAACTGAGTTGGTAGCAGTTTTTTTCCTGTGGGTGTCTGTGAAAATACATCCATCAGGGTCAATACTAATTTGGAGATCTAAAAATTCCACAGAGGTGTTTCTCCACTGTGTTGTAAATTTGATGTTGTGCCTGTTGTGGTTGAGGACATCGACGAACATCTCCAACTCCGTGGCAGAACTCTGCCAGAGAATGAATATGTCATCAATGTACCTCAACCACAACAGGACATGACTAGTAAGATTAAGATTTTCATCAGTAAATACCACCTCTCTTTCCCAACCCCCCAGGAAGAGGTTGGCATAGGAGGGCGCACATGTCACACTCATCGCCGTTCCCCTGACTTGAAGAAAAAATTAATTGTTGAATAAAAAATAATTATGTGTGAGTATAAATGATAAAAATTGCATTAACGTGTCAGTTAAATTGGAACTCAGATTCTGCATCGATAGGAAGTGTCTGGCGGCGTGCAACCCATGCTGGTGAATACAGGTATACAAACTCTCCACGTCGCAAAGATAGTCTCCCCACCGACCGTAATCTGGCCCAATCTTGACAGAACATCCATCGTGTCTCGGATGTAAGACGGAAGAATTTCTACATATGTACGTAAGAAACAGTCAAGAAAATGGCAGATGGGCTCCGACAGCCCCCCTATGCCAGAAACAATGGGTCGTCCTGGGCGGTGGGAAAGGTTTTTGTGTATTTTAGGCAGTAAGTACAGGGTAGGAACCACTGGGTGTCTAGAAATAAGACCTTCATAATAACGTTTGGTGAGTGTGCCAAGTAAAAATGCTTCCAAAACAATTTTATCCAATTTTTGTATAAATTTGGATGTCGGATCTCCAGCAAACTCTTGATAACATGTGATTTGGCTTCCATGACAACAAACGATGCACTGAAAGGATACAAACTGTGCGTTGTGGTAACAAGAACTGCCTGCTGCCGATTGGTAACACCTAGGCACGCCCCCAAGCATGCCCATCCACCATGGCCAGATAAGCGCCCGTTCATTGACCAGCCTCCACACACCTCTGCATGGGCAAAGGCACCATGGCCTCAGCTTTATGTAGCACTAGGCCTTTTTGTCTTTTATTGTATAAATGGTGTAAGAACAGTATGATGTTCTGTTTAAATTATAAATCTAATGTTCTACACTTTTCTGTGCTTGTGATTTAACTTTACACATTTTGTACATGTTCAGCAACTGCAGTGTGTATCAATGTCATGTAGTTATTTTCTGTTTCAGAGAGGCTTTGTGCATTTATCCAAATGTATTTATGGGAGAATGATTGCTCCTTTGTCTTTGTACCTACTTGCAAAGAGAAGCTTCAGCATGCACTTTTAATTGTGATTGCAGTAAGAACATTCATTCATGTGTAAACACTTAATGTTATTAAGTGACCTAATGATCTCTCTTCTTCCACAAATAACAAATCTCCATAATCAAATTAAATACACATAAAAGATTAAGTGGCAATGCTGGGACCATTGAAGATTCCAAACAATAGTAGAAAGAATATTTTTTGAAAGGAATAAAGTGGGGAAGGAGAGGTTGGGTAGATGTTGGAAGGGGGCTAAAGTCAAGAAAGAGAGGCAGGTTACTATCATGGCTGCAGTATTCACATTGAATACATGGAAGAAATAAGATAACATAACATATATAGCACAGCAACGGTTTCAGGTAATAAAAACAAGATATAAAATAAATGATTTATAGTGTACTGTATATACAGTACAGTGTAGGGTACTCTATATGTACAGTATACTGTAAAAACACTGTATAAACTGTAATACTGTACTACCAGCCTAGTTCACGGTTAATTATTAAATAACAGTTAAATATTTCACCAACTGACCACTATTACAATGAATGCTCCTGCCACTGCCTGCACTTGCCTTAATACAAAACTGTGTTTGGAGATTTTTAAGTCATGCTGACATTGGATAATGATGTACAAAGGAGCACAACATATAGAAAAAAAACCTGCCTTAACTGGATATATGTGCTCATATGAAAATACTGTACATGTTCTAAATATGTACAATAGAACTGCAGTGCTTAGTACATGTACATGCGCATGCGTAACAATACATTGACACATTTATGTTCTATTTGATATGTACAATACAACTGCAGTACACATTGTGTATGCTTGCTTAGTGCTTAGTATATGCAAAAGTATAGCAATACAGATAGCGTATTTGCATTCCACTTGAGATGTGATCCTCATGCATATGTACATGATGTACATACATGCTATAATGGAGTGGAACGCACGAGTTCCACAGATTACATTCTTACATACCTTCATACCACCGCAACAAAATAGCTCTTGGAATCACCTAGTGTTCATACCTGGTATTGCAGTATAATTGCAATTAGTGATAATACATATAGCTACATCACACTGGCAAACTGTAATGCCTGTATGCTCGCAGACCTGGCCAGTCCCCAGTACTGAGGTGGGAAGGGTTTTACCACGTACCCACAGCAGTGAGGGCGTGCCCGGAGTGTGGTATGGCGTTGCCGGGCCTGTAGAAAGATGGTTAGTTATACTTGCAACGCCTTTGGGGTTCAGAGTAAGAGTAGTGATGTCCGTGTGCCAGAGTCCAGGGATATAGAAAGCAGGATCGAAATGTTCATAAGCCAGAGTCCAGGGATCACAGAAGTCAGTAAGGGCGTGTCCGAAAGCAGGGTTCAAGGGCAGTAGAGAGCAGGGTGCGCGTGTCTTGCGGGGAGCGCGCGCCGACGCCGGGATGACGTCAGAGGCTGCTGCAGAGGGACAGCTGTGGGCGGAGGAAAGGAGAATAGCCCGGGAAGGCAGGGAAGGAACAGAAGAGGCAGGCAGGAGCAGAGCGTCAGGGACACATGGAGGGGAAGGAATCCCCTGAACCGTCACACAAACATGGCGTGTTTCCAGACATTGCATAACGTGGTAATGGGGGTAATAACGTTTGCTATACCTGTATTACAGTATTTTGTATGTGAAACAGTTAAATAATGACAAAGGATGCTAGATTAGAGCATCTCTAGCAGGTGAACTTTCATGAGCAGGGTTCTCATTCATTTTTCTATCTGTTTGCGGTTGTTTGCCCTTACTTGATATGTAATTCTCTTCATGTAATTTACTGTACTTAACTCTGTACTCCCCACTGTAACAGGCTGCAGAATATGTTGACGCAATAAGAATAAACAATAATAATAATTAATTTAGCAAAATGTAGATAGTAATGATTTCCATTTTTCTACATAAATTATTTTGCATGTGAAATAGTTAACCAAAGACAAACAGTGATTTATCAAAAGAAAAAGCAATAATTACCATAAATATTGTGTAGTTTGTGTGTGTATTTAAATAGAATAAAACAAATGTATTTAGGGTAACATTAATATAAGCATTAGGAGGAAGATAGTGTATGCACTATACTATTCTATACAGTACAACAATCAAGAAAAAAAAAACATGCTATCATTCCACACCATAGACAGACCTGCTGAGAAATTACTGGCTGAGATGACTTGCAGTTATAACATTAACTAGCACTAAAGTATATTTTTGAACTTAAATGTAAACTTTGAGGTACAAGACAATGAAATCAGCATTTGTATGAAGGAACTGGTATGCATTTGTTTTTAATGGAGGATGATGGGTTACTGAACAATACAGCTTACATTTATGTATGTAAAATGATGTTTTGTAGTTAAAGACATTTCATTTTCTGTTAAATGTCATTCTAAATGTCATTGAATGACATACATCACTATTATCTCTGGGTTTAGAATGGCAAATAAAAGTAGAGGCATATTTTCTATTTGTTCACCCCATCCATTTTGCTTACATTTATGCAAATAGAATTGTCACATTGTATTCACTTATTTACACGTGTGTCTGTGCCCTACAATATGTTACTACGTTTTCTCAGAAGCAGATGGCAAAAAGTTACATGCACAGTATATTGAATATTCCATCTGAAAAAAAAGTTCAAATTCCACCCTAAAACATAATACACCTGTATAAGAACTTAACGTCTATAAATGGAAAATATGAAAAAATACTATTTCAACACTGTACAGGTGGAACAAAATTGTTTGTTGGAGCGCAACACACTGTTGTCATGTTAGTTTATTTTGGTAAATAACAATTTTTAATATTGTGGTTTACTTTACCATGGGGAGCGCTTCTTTCCTTTGTTTGTCTTTAACACTGTACTGTCAGATCAAAAATGAGCCTGAAGAAGGAACCCAAGTGGTCCCAACAGCTAAGATTATTTCTAACCATTAGTTATCTATTGTATCACCAATAAATAATTTAACGGTTTCAACTGCTACCTAAATTCGATTCTGTCTATGCTATGGGCTAACTTGGTACCATGACAACCATGCCTCGAGTCATTTCTTGGGAAGATAAACAAAATTATTGAAACAAATCAAATATATTAAACAAAAAAGAGTGGCTCAGTTAGTAAAGGCATTGGGGCTTATTCTTGTAGCTTCAATGTTATCACTGACAAATCAAACAGTTTGGCATGACTCTTCCTCAGGGGTGTGCAAACCTTTGCTCCTGCGCCCTCCTGCCTTGTGTCCCCCGGTGCTCGCGCCCCCCCCCCCCTTTGCTTAGTGCAGCGTTATTTGATGCCGCGTTGCTATGGCAACGCGCGTGTGACGACACACAGCATGACCCCACGGCGTCATTTGATGCCACGTTGCCATGGAAACACTTCAAGATGCCGGCTGAATCATGGTAAGTTGAGGTTGCAGAGGCCTCACACGACCCCCAGGCATTCAATTGTAATGCCTTGGGGAAGAACATGGGGCCTCTGCAACCACCCACGCCCCTACACCCCCAGAAAAATCTTGAGCCCCCCAGTTCGCGCGCCCCTGCTCTGCCTCACGATGCTGACATTTGTGTTATCAGAAAGAATTATCGCAGGTCAGAAACCGTGAGGTAGGAAAATGCCAATACCGCTCGGGATAGTGATAGCAGCCTTTTTCTAAGTTCTACCATCTGCAGTCTGCAAGGACTGCACAGAGAGTGCTGCATGTCCCTGCACAACTTTTAGGGCCTCATTCAGAGAAGGTTCATAAAAAAAATCACCGGACCATTTAAACCACCCTTTTATGAGCGTTGCTATCACGGTATTCAGAAAGCCTTCATTACCTGTCATTGCAAAATTCACAAAACGGGTGATAAGCCGGTGATCTGATGAACGACCCTCTGAAAAGGCCTTACCCGGCGAGTTGAATCTGCTGCAGAGAGAGCTGCTCTGAGAGAGCCGTCTCTCCCTGTGCAAATATCGCCCGAAATTTATGTGTATAAATTTTAATTTTGTTAATAGTTTAGATGAGCAGGGGGTCTCCTGAGCTGAACCGCATTGGTTTCAGCCTCAGGAACCCCTACTTCCCGAGATACAGGCCCCGTTATGGGGTGCCGGTATCTCCTACGCATTTTATTCCCATGGTCACGTGACGCGGCCATTTAAATTCATAGGAGATACTGGCCCCCCATAACGGGGCGGGTATCTCGGGAAGTAGGGGGTCCCTGAGGCTATCCGCTATGGTAATGAAGTTTACTGTAAATGCATTTTTATTGCACAGGATTCATGCCGGGGGTCTCTAGTGCTAATATTAATGGATATCAGCTCCAGAGATTCCCGGCATCAATCCTATGCAGGAAAAATGCATTTTTTTTCTAAGTCCCATCTCGCTGCTTCTCTGCAGGTTTCCAACACCTTTAAGCCAACATTTTCTGGCGTGAGAATTTTGTGATAAAATCACCATTCTAGAGCGGTGATAGGCGTTCATAGCCTAATCACTGCTACTAGAATTGCACGAGTTTATGAACATGCCGAAAAGTGGTGATAAGTGGCTTATCACCGCTGCCTCAGTGATTTTTTTTATGACCAATTTTTTTTGAGCAATTCAGTCTTTTATCACCCACTTATCACCGCTTACTGAATAGCAGTAGGCATTTTGGGTGATAAGTGCTTGATAAGTGGCTTATGAACGCTTTCTGAATGAGGCCCTTACAGTTGATCGCACTGTTTTTATTTGATGTTAATAAAAGAGTATTGAAGCAGGGGGTCTCCAGAGCTAAACCGCATTAATTTCAGCCTCAGCCTCAGGGACCCCTGATTCCCGAGTTACATGCCCCAGTATGGGGTGCCAGTATCTCCCTGCATTGTTTAAATCTCCCACGTCACATGACGTGGGATATTAAAACTTTGCAGGGATGCAGCACATTATAGTGGGGCCTATAACTCAGGAAGTAGGGGGTCCCCGAGGCTAAAATGAATGCGGTTCAGCGCCAAAGACCCCTTGCTTCAATACTGTTTTATTAAAATCAAATGAAAACAGCTTCATTACCTTACCATTACTCCCCACCCCCCGAACACATTCAGTAAAATCATGGGAAAAAATCATATTATCCAGATATAGTGCATTTACCCATTGAAAATTAAACTGTATCCAGCAAGCATAAAGTAAATTAAAGTTGTACTTACCATGCCAGGATGAAGGCCACCCTCGTCTTCCTCCTCCTCCGAAGTGCACCCTCTCTGCCACACTAAAACCCACCGTAACTCACTTTTTTAACCTCTCCATCACCTCTGGCGCATTTCCATATTCTTTCAAATATGCACTTATCAAGTACATTCTCTAGAAACCCTAACTTAACTTATCCACTACCGCCTTATCAATCTTCTCCCCTTTTCCTCCAAGCTACTCGAACGACTTGTATACAATCACTTTCTCTCCTCCAACTCCCTGCTTGACTCTTTACAATCTGGTTTCCGTTGTCTACACTCCATCAAAACAGCACTAACAAAAGTAACAAATGACCTACTCACAGCTAAATCTAAGGGTCATTTCTCCATACTAATTCTCCTGGATCTCTCTGCTGCCTTCAACACTGTCGATCCCCCTTTCTACTAAATATTATTCACTCTGTTGGCCTCCGTGATGCAGCCTTTTCCTTGCTCACGTCCTACCTATCCAACCACTCCTTAAGTGTTTCCATCTCTGGTGTCTCCTCCGCTTCACTCCTTTTTTCTGTTGGAGTCCCAAAAGGCTAAGTTCTTGGCCCTCTGCTATTCTCACTATACACCTCTTCTCTTGGTGAACTACATTAATACAATATTTTGACTTTCAGTATCATCTTTATGCTGATGACACCCAAATCTATCTCTCCTCTCCTCCCCTGACCTCTCTCCCTCTCTCCTGTTGTGTGTTTCCAACGGTCTCTCTGAAAACTCCTCCTGGATGTCTCATCACTAACTGAAGCTAAACATGTCCCAAATATAAAGAATATTTCCTCCGTCCACTGCCACTGCTACACCAACACACTCCATCACTGTAAATAACACCACAAGCTCCTCAACACATTAATCCTGCTCTCTAGGGGTCATCTTTGACTCTGATCTCTCCTTCGTTCCTCACATTCAGTCCCTCACAAAGTCCTGTTGTCCCCACCTCTGAAATATCCCCAAGATACACCCTTTCCTCACTCATGATGCAACTAAAATCCTAATCCACTCACTCATCATGTCCCACCTCAATTGCTGCAACCTTCTCTTAGTTGACATTCCCCTTATCCATCTCTCTCAACTGTAATCCATTCAAAATGCTACTTCTAGACTGGTCTATCTCACTCACCACTACACTTCAACTACTCCACTACGCATATCCCTACACTGGCTTTCCATAGCATCTGGAATTACATTTAAAACCTAAGTCATGACTTACAAAGATCTCAACAACGCTGCCCCCTTACATCTAAGTCCTTATCCATAAATACATACCTACACTCTCACCAATTGTCTGGCCACGACTTCCATCATTTCTCCCACCTTATTAGCTCCTCTCACTCATGCAAGACTTCTCCCATACACACTCAAACCCCAGAGGAAGCAGACAGTTCTTCTATGAAGCATGTAAGGCATAGCTAAAGGAGAAGGCAGGATTCAGCTAGGAATTAAGATAAACTGAAGCATCTCCATGATGACAATGTTTATTTGGGGGTAAGATGTGTGGGTGGCAGGAGGGGTTAACCCCTTCATTACCATAGCGATTAGCCACTAAGATAATTAAGCTTTTGTTAATTATCATTTTTAATAGGTTTGAAGCAGGGGGTCTCCGGAGCTGAACCCCATTAATTTCAGGTTGAGGGTCCCCCTGATTCCTGAGATACAGACCTCCGTAGGGGTGCCAGTATCTCAGCGCTGTTTAATGTCCCAATCACGATGGCCATGACATGGGAGATTAAAACCCCAGAGTTGAGATTAATGGGGTTGAGCTCCAAAGACCCCCTGCTTCAAACCTATGTACAAAAAATTCTAATTAATAGCAAGAGTGCTTTGCTCATCTGAATGGTGAGTAGTGGTATTTTCTCCCCAGCTCATGGCTCATCAAGTGTAGGTTTAACACTGCAGACTTCCGGAAGCATTAATCCTTCCAGGATGAATCCTTACTGTTCTTGTGGACGGGAGGTGGAGGGGGGGGCATGATTGGGATGCATTCGGGCCACGATCGACAGCATTTTTTTCCGTAGTCACAGGGAGTGCAAGTCTTGCTACAGAGCTCTATAATAGAGCTCTGGTGCAAGGCATTGTTAAACAGCACTTCACACTGCGTTAGTGAGCTTGAAAGATTAGCACTTAACGCCTTGTTAACTCAATAACAGAGCTTTGTGGATCTGGGCCCAAGTGTTCAACTACATTCAGTACTTACCAATTAGATTGTGAGCTCTTCGGGGCAGGGACTCCTTTTCCTAATTGTCACTTTTATGTCTTAAACCCTTCTTCCCATTATGTGTTATTGTATTATTTGTTATTTATATGATTGTCACGTGAATTACTGCTGTGAAGCACTATGTACATTAATGGCGCACTTATAAAGAAAGATATACATACATACATACATATACATGCATTCAGGAGTATAACAGTCCATTCTTAACTAGAGATGACCAATTTTTGTTTTTAATTTGGATCCACATCGACTTGGCTGTTCCTTTAGATCGCAGATTTCAGCAGATCAATGTCAAAAATGGCGATTCGCGTTTTGCGGCTTTTTATTATTATTATTACCAACACAATCCTCGGATTCCGCAGCCCGTGGATGGATTTGTAAAATCCCATCTGCAGATTGTCCAATCCGTTGGCGGAATCTTAAGAATCCTCCAACGGATTTCTGAATTCGCTGATTGGATTAGAGAAATACGTCCACAGGTTGTATCCAATGGCGGATTTTGATCAATCCGCTCGGATTAAAACTACTCAAATACATTTGCGGATTTTACACCACAAAACGGATTTTGGGGGTAACATCAGCGAAAATCAGGGAAATGGATTTGGGCGGATTCGCCCATCTCTATTCTTAACCTTCCCCAACCTAGAATTTCCAAGTTATGGTGTTAATAACGCTTGTTTGCAGGGCCACCGAGAGGAGGGTAGAGTCGAGACAGGTGTCCCAGACCTGGTGGCTGCAGAGGGCCCCGGCAGGTGCTGCAAGTTGGACCCGACCTCTGACCAGTCCACTCACCGCCAGGTCCTGGCTCTCCTCAGCTGCGGGCCTCCCTCACTCTTTCCCACACCAAGCCGCTGGCATGTGCCTAGCCTCTCTCTAATGCCGGTGCGCACCGGAAGCAGAGTCCAGCGAGAGGACCGTCAGCTGGGCCCGGCTAGAGGTCGAGTCCAACTTGCAGCACTGGCTGGGCCCCCGCAGCCACCGGTTCCGGCCTTACGATCCCCAGGTAGATAAATGTATTTTTTTTAATATATATTTATTATTGGGGGGGGGGGGGGGAGTACTTTTATGTGTATTTGGGGGGTGCTTTTGTCTGTATTTGGGGGGTTCTTTTGTCTGTATTTGGGGAGGAGAGGGGGTTCTTTTGCATTTATTTGGTGGGATTGGGGGTTCTTTAATATGTATTTCGGGGGCTTCTTTTATATGTATTTTTTTGTAATATGCATTTGGGGGTGGGGGGGGTGTTCTTTTATATGTATTTGGGGGTGGGTTTTTGAAATGTATTTGGGGGGTGGAGTTTTTTTGGAATGTATTTTGTGGGGGGATTGCGTGAGAGGTTACCTAATACTAAGCATTGTAAAAATAAAATTAAAAAAGGATAGCCACTTGTACTGTATTTATAGTTAATCAAAAATGTTAATACTATACTGTACCATGCAACCTTTTACTGCCCTTATTTTAGCTTGCTCGTAAATGGGAGTGCAATTATGTGTCTATAGCAAAATAGCAGTCTGAAGTGATATATGTCTTTGAATTAACATGACCTTCCTATGTATGTCTGTGTTGTTTGCTTATTCAACATGCAGCCCTAAAGAGACTATTAATCCTAGTAACATGAAGCTTATCACACTTTAGTTGGAAATACACCACAGAATAAAAGGACAGACATATCTGATTACAAAAGCAGCAGTCATACAAACTGAGAAGTAATTACTTGCAATAATGTAGTTGTTCTTTAGTATTTATTGTCTGCTTCCTGGAAATTTATATAAAATATAATTAGTTATTCAGTCTTTTAAAATAGGCATCATTTTCATTGTGTCTGCTTCCCTTTTGCCCATATACTGGCTTGAATATTGAGCAGCTTTCATGAGCAACAGATGTGTGGCTGTAAATGTAATTATATTGTTTAATATATACAAATGAAAAACCTTTACAAAAATGTATCAATGACAAAATATGATAATTATACTAATTTCGTGTGTAACATTACAATTGTAATACTTGTTTAATAGCTTTAAATTCATTGTAGTATTGTCTTCAGTTACTCTGCATGTTTTTGTAGGATTAAGGAATATATGTATATTGTTTAATACTCGTATTGTATTGGTTTTGTCACCGATTCTGTAATTATACAACAATGAGTTCACACAAAGGGTACAAAGAGGCACTGAAAGGAGAAAATAAGAGGGGGAGAGGGAGTTCTCAACTCAGATCAGGCCGCTTGATGCTCCATAGGGATTTAAAGAAGCAGTCCAAGCTGCTGGTTTTTATTTTTTTTTATTTTTTCACTTTAATATGTACATTAATACAATCCCCACAATGATACGTAAGTAGCTAAGTTGCCGATCGATCTGTTCTCCTGTGATCGATCGGGGGAAGTTGAGGCTCGGGGGTTCTCTAAATGGCTGTCAGTACAGCAGAATTGGACCAAAGATGCAACGTTATGTGGGGTAGATCATGTGACCAGGCAGTCACTAGATACAATTGGTGCACTGCTAGGGAGAGGCCAGGGCTCAAAAAGGGGTGTGCCAGAGTCTGTTGCAGAAGAGGCAGGGGATATGACTTTGTAAATGGTTGCTATAGAAACAAAAAATGCTTGTTACATTATACTACATACAAAATGTAATTTTAGAGTTGTTTTTTTTTTTTTAAATGCTACAGTACAACTATTTTCTCATAGTGCAGAACTGATCAAAAAAAACACACATGTAGGATATTACTTGGTCTGCAGCTTTAAAGCAGAACCGAGGAATCGTCCACTGTTTGGACAGCTGAGCCTCGGATACTGTGATATACAGTATTAGCCACGTCTGTCACCGTCTCTGGAACTTGAAGTAGAAGTCTCTCAAACAATGTGTCATTCTCTCCATTTGGATCCCACTAGTCTCAGTATTTTGGGTCCTGAGCATTTTGCTGAATCCAAACTAGGAGGAAATAGATTCAGATTGCTCTGTATTAGAGAGTCATTCTGAATCTAAAATATGGGGACACACATCAGCTGGTCTTAATTTGTTCATAGATCCAAGTATATTGGTATAATATCTGGTTTATTCACATCTATGCACTCACCATTTTTTTAAACTCATTGTTGCAATAAGCTCCATTAGATTATTTAATATATATGTTTTATTCATATATTATATTTTGATTATGGAGATTGAACCATATACAGTATTATTAATTTGAATTATTTTATTTCATTAATATACTTTTATACTTTTTCATTTGTTTATTTCATTATATCATATACTTTTTTATTCTTCCCATTTATAGTTTACACACTATAAATACTAGTTTTCCTAATAAATACTCTGTCAATGGTTTTCTCATCTACAGGCATACCCCGCATTTACATACGCAATGGGACCGGAGCATGTATGTAAAGTGAAAATGTACTTAAAGTGAAGCACTGCATTTTTCCACTTATCGATGCAGTACTGTACATGCAATCATCACATACGTGCATAACTGATGTAAATAACACATTTGTAACGGGCTCTATAGTCTCCCCGCTTGCACACAGCTTCGGTACAGTTAGGGAGCCGGTATTGCTTTTCAGGACGTGCTGACAGGCGCATGCGTGAGCTGCCGTTTGCCTTTTGAGCGATATGTACTTACTCGCGAGTGTACTTAAAGTGAGTGTCCTTAAACCGGGGTATGCCTGTATAGAATTATATCTGGTGCCATTGTTATCTTTCATATCTTCATCAATTGTTGTTATGTACGGTATTTATTTGAAAATTCATGTTGTATTGATTGTTATTAGTGTATTATATATTGCTGTCCCTTCGTTCAACCAATTTGTATACAAAAAACTGTTGTGTTTACTGTTACCCAGCAACGATGGTTAATTAAACCAATGCTTTTCTACAACCAATCCTACCTCTGATTAAGTCACATTTCTGATTAAATGCATAGGGTTATGTTCTCCAATGTTGAAGGCACGCCATTGCGGAGGTGAATGACGAGGAAGCTCAGTTACTTTGGACTCCTCCATTGGCATCTATCATTCCGGGAATTCAGCTGGCTAGCTGTTTCTTTACATTGCGGACTTATCGATCCCCTGCTTGTGCAGTCCTGACTGCTGTGAGGACTCATACTGACTACCAGGGAGCTGGTTTCAAATTCGTGGAGTGAGCCTGTCCTCTTCCTTCCTGTGAGCTGGGCGTCTTGTGCTGCAGACTTGTTACCCTAACATGCATTTCTGAATGCTCCTTTTGTGAATGCATTTCCTGTCAACTGGGGTTTTTAATTCTCTTTATAAATATATTTTAAAGAGTCACGCAATGGAGCCTGTGCTTCTTGTTTTCTTTTCATATATTTTTTAATAGTCATATTTTATTGGTTTTGCCACAGATTGCGGAATCATACAAGAATGAGTTCTCACACTGAAAAAAAGGGAGAGGTGTGGCGGAGGGAGGTACATAAAAGAGAAAATAACTCAGATCGGGCTGCTGTTGCTCCATAGGGATTTAAAGCAGGACCGAGGAATCGTCCACTGTTTGGACAGCAAAGTCTTGGATACTGTGAAATACACTATTAGCCACGGCTGTCACAGACTCTGGAACTTGAAGCAGGAGCCTCTCAAAAAACTTGTCATTCTCTCTATTTGGAGAATTGACCAGATTTTGGTTTTTAATATACCTCATAGATGGGTGGTCTGGATTCTTCCAGTGTAGTATAGTTGGTTGAAGAATGGTGCTCAGAATCAAATGTGTACTCTGTCGAAACCTTTGTTGGTATAAGACCATAAGTGTCCAGGGAGCTCTGCATTTGTCTACAATGAAACAGTCCATATAAATATTATACCCAAGAGAGATAGGTGCCTAGAGGTGTCCACTTAACAACCACAATAAAATGGCACACAATACGTTCCTCTATATGGCATAGAATGTATAATTAAAAGCTTAAGCAAGGTAATTAGATACAGGGCTAAAGACAATTACCTGTATGCTTACTGCTCGGACAGTCCAGCAACTTCAAGGCGTGCAGTCCGTTGAGTAGTAGATCCAGGAGATGTATAGTATAGCCGGAGCATAGCCAGAATCCAGATCCTCTGGATTCTGGCTGTTCTCCGGCTCTACCATACTTCTTCCAGTGTAGGGCTATGGTGAAACTAGCCGCCATCACAATGTTTGAGATTAATTTATTTGTTTGCTTATCATGATCCTGGGAGGGCATGTTCAATAGATACGACCAAATGTCTAGTTTCCATTTGAAACCCAGTACATTTTGAACCAGTCTGTGTACTTTGGTCAAGAGTAGGGCTATTCTAGGGCATGACTACCACATGTAAGGAAATGGCTGTTATTTAAAGACAAAGCTAAGCTGAAAATAATCAGCCTGCAGCAGTGAGGCAAACTAAACACCTGTACCGGATTTGCTACTCCCCTATGACAAATACATGCTATAGCCTTCAAATTACTGTATTTGTATGTAGGTAACAAATCAGTTACAGTGCGAATACCTACAGACATAAAAGTAAACATTAGGAAAATGAGTCCCTGCCTGTGAGTTTACAATCTATGGCAGGGGATGTAGCCTGCCTGAGAGGAAGAAGATTGGGGAATAGTCTGCCAATGACGTAGCATGCCTAGGGAGAAAGATGACGACAGGGTCAAAAAGAAGGCGAGGAACCAGGTACAAAGTGATTCCTGGAAGCCAAGCTCAACTGAGATTTATTAATCAGTCTGCTGCAGTGATGTAGACTGAAGGCCTGGACTGGCGTTACAACCTCCTTCATCCCTTCCCCACTCCTCCCCATTTACTTGCCTCCTAGATAGCCAAGAGGGGTAGGTACTGTAGTTTGAGTTTACTATTAATTTTTAGGTGCCTGTGGTACACCTTTGTAGCCACAGGCATCTAAGGAGTTAATGGATTTTCTACCATAAGGTTTGTAATAATTTATATTACATTACCCTATGATATGAATATGTGCTACCTAAATCTTAGTCTCCGGTGTAGTTAATTAGCACATCACAACTCACCTTAAAATATCACACCCAGTAATATTTTACCCCAATGTTAATGACTTTTGTCATGAAATTGCGGTAAAAACACCATTTTTAAAAAAAAATTTTTACTGGGTGTTCGATAACTTGTTTAATATACAGTGAAGTCATTTCCCAGTTCTTGATGAGAGTTTAGCTCCATTAAATGACTGATACTTCACACATATGGAATAAGCGACAGAGTGAGAGGGCCTGTATAGTGCTCTGTTTACCTTGGTGACGGATTCTGTTTCAAATTCATTGTGAAGAGTAGCTATTGAGTGCATTTAGAGACATTTGCTTTGTTTTATTTTTCATAATTCTAGCAGAAAGTATTATTTGTTTCTAAACACACAATAGAGCAAATAGCCACTTAAATGTGACAAAGGTAACCCCTGTGGTCTCCTTGGAGACATTTCTAAAAGTTTGCAATACACTTTTATTGATATTACTAGCATTGCATTTTTTTTTAAAGCACATGAATAATATTTTGTTGTCGTTAATTTGAAGAGCTGACAAGAAGAAGAAACCATTATTTATGAGAGAAACAATGGGGATCAAATTTAATTTTATTAAAAATGTCCAACATAACTTCAAGAGCCAAAAAAACAGCAACCATAGGTCTGAAAATGCATTTACTCAATCTCTGAAAAGTACTGCATATTGTACATGCTCAGCACTATATACAGTGTACAAGTAAAATAATATTTGAGTATTTCATTACTCTCTTAACACACATACTTATATTTTCATACGTTCTAAACAAACTAGGATGACAAATAGCTTTCTAACTTTCCCACAATAAAGGACATGATGTCAATATGACAGTCCTTGCAAACTGGTTCTGCAAATGCCTTATACAATAATGAACAAACAGATCTGATGCCTTCTTGTTCATCTCCACATGTTTAAACATATTTAATTTCAAATTCTAGGTGCTGCAATAATCACTGAATATTTTTTGCACAATGTAATAATAATCTCCTTTAACACTCATTTCACAGATTGATTTAGAAAAACAATCTTGTAGGTGCGACATTTTCAATGTTAAAAAAAAAAAAATCAGCTCCAGTAAAACTGCTTGAATCTTAATTCAATCATCAGTGTTGCCAAAACGAGACTAATTTAATTCACATGTATATGGTTTGCCAACATTTTTAATTAAATCTTACAAACTTAAAATTAATTTGGCAGCTGGGGTTAACTATCCCCGAGCACCTTTAATCTTTTCTTATAAAATTGATATTCTGAAGTGTCTACACTGTGGGCAAAGACCGATGTAAATTGATGGTGGATGATGGGGCAATCAGTTTCAGTTCCAAATTGAACATTATGTTTACTAAGACAAACACTAAAGGAGAGAGGTCATTGCAACCTCATGATCAACCAGAAGTGGCCTTTCTGGGATGCTAAAGTAAAGAAAAAGTAGTAAGTGACAGTTTTTTTTAGAAGAAACTAAAGTTAGGATGTTTAATAGATTAAATGGGAACCCTGCCATGACTAGGAGATCACTTGGGCTACTAAGCCATCAATATATTTGTTGATATGTAATACTGTATGCTATGTGTTACAACCTATCCCATGTTGGTTTAGATAATCTAGCCCAGGGGAGCGCAAACTTTTCCTGCTGCGCCCCCCCTGTCTGGCCTGCTCCGGATTCGCGCCCCCCCCCCCCTACCTGCAGTTGCATCAGATGACGTTCTGGGGTTCACGCGACCCACAGCGTCATTTGACGCCTGTGACGTCACATGACCCCGCGGCGTCATTTGACGTCACATGACCCCGCGGCGTCATTTGACGTTGCCTTGTCATGGAGACGCAAAACAATGTCTGGATCCCGGTAAGTTTTCTTGTTGCAGAGGCCTCACGAGATCCCCCAACAAATCTCCCGTCCCCCTGGGGGCGCCCCCCCCACCCAGTTTGCGCACCACTGATCTAGCATATAATGGGCATTATAAAGACCTTATAAACATAGGCCAGATAGGTCTAACGCCAGCCTGGGTAAGTGATAAAAAGTTGTGGTACTTTTATATATGACTGGCATCAAAATTAGTAAATTTGCAGTGTTTACTCATTTTATAGCTGGTCTCAATATTTTTATCCGCTGCAGCCATTTTTTCCCAGCAATACCAAGTTGAGGACTTTCTCCTTAAAAATAATGCTTTTTTTTGCCTATGAAACAGTATTTTTGGGCTAACAATTTTGATGACTCTAGGCCAGTGGTGCACAAACTGGGGGTCGCAAGATTTTTTTTTGGGGGGGGGGGGCACGGGTGGTTGCAGAGGCCCCGCGTCCTTCCCCAAGGCATTTAATTTAATGTCGGGGGATCACATGAGGCCTCTGCAACACTCCACTTACCTTGATTCAGCCGGCTGTGTGACGCGTCACCATGGCAACGCGGCGTCAAATGACACCACGGGACCATGTGATGTGATGCCACATGACCCCCGCACACCGGAAACCAATGTGGGGGGGGGGGGCTGAAGCACCGGGGTGATTAGGCAGGGGGTGCGCAGCGCAAATAGTTTGCGTATCCCTGCTCTAAGCTGTAGAACCATACATTTATCTGTGAGCAGTCGTGAAAACTACCTTACAAATGTCTACTCTAAGTACAACGTTATGTTATTTATTATGATTGTTTGCCTGTGTTGGTTGAGGATCCTAAATAATAAAAGCAGATAGACTAACTTTCCTGGCCTATTAAGGGTGCCTTACTTCTAAGGACCAGAAGGTCTGTGACATGTTTTATTTGTAAAATCTATGTGATAAAGTTTTTTTTATACAAGATTATCTAGTTATACAGATGTAATAAGACCTATTGCCTCCGTGGGCGCGTGAGGTTGCAGCGCCAGAGTGTGCAAAGGCCAGGGTCAATCACGGCCTAAAAAGTAGTAGGTTGCCCTGGAGGATTAACTCAATGGGGGTCCCTGCTTCTGAATAAGATCAGCGCAGCATTAATCCTATCGAGCCAGCCATGAGTCCGTAAGGCTGAGTCCCCAGTGCATTCTGTGACACGCGCGCCCGGCGGGGGGGCGGCGCGTGCACAGCGCTAACCGCGATCTGCAGTCTCCAGGAGAGAGGGAAGCTTGAGACGGGAGGGGGCGTGGTCGGGGATTTGCGGGGGTGTGGCCATTACGTCACGTGGCTGGTTTGCCCTCATTGGGTGAACCGCCGGTGGGGGCGTGGCCACGCCTCCGTCGCAAGGTTTGAACTCAATTTGATTGAGTTGTAAAAAATCTTGCAGCACGGCGCGCCTGCACCTTCAGCGTGATGGTGTCTACTGAGCCCAGCCCCATTGAGGAGCGGTGCTTACACGCACAGCGCACGCCGCGCCATGTGCACAGGCAGTTACTGGGACCGCAGCCTAAGAGCTGTGCAGAGGAGTCCCAGAGAGAGAAGCGGTCTCTGTGTCTCTTACAGTTATCCAATGTTTTCTTATTTTTTTTATACTGTTTTGAACAGGGGGTCTCTGAAGATGAACACAAATAATTTCAACTCTAAGGACCCCCTGTTTCGGTAGTCACGGAGAAACAGGAATACAAAAACAGAGGTGTCTAAATATAAAGCAATCAAAGGTTTCTATAGTGTTTCTGTAGTTTTAACTACTGTACTTTTAATATACAGTATAATGGTATTTACTAAACAGCAGTGGCCGCACAACCTTAAGTACTGTAGACGAAGAACTTCATAGCTATAATTTCTTAATACCATAGAATTAATATAAACCAATTTATATGTTTGTATTCTTATAATTTAGATATCAGTGTGTGATAATGATTTATATAATATTGTAATTTAATATTCATTTGAATAAATATTGAAATAATATTATTAATACAGTATAATGTAAATGTGAGGCAGTCCAAGCAATGCATTTTTATTTTTTAAATAGGATTGAATCAGGGGTCTTGGGAGCTAAACCTATTAATTTCAGCTCTGGGAACCCCCTTGCTTCATAAGAAACTTACCTCCGTAGGGGGTACCATTAGCTGCTCCAGCTGGACTATCTGTTGTTCATAAAATGGTGGCTTCAAAGCTCCCGTGTCACACAGGCCACTAGGTAGCTGTGACATCATCCGTTGAGGCTTCCTATTGGCCCGCGTGAACAGGACTTATAAAAAGCACTGAGATACCGGCACCCCCTATGGAGGTAAATATCTCGGGAAGCAAGAGGTATTCGGAGCTGAAATAAATCGGTTTCAGCCACAGAGACCCCTCAATTTTATTAAAAATAAAGCTTTGACTGCTCCTTTAAAGATACAATCTATTGAAAGAGAGATGGGAGTGCCAAGCTCCCTAGCGGCGCCACTTCAACCGAATCCTGCAAAAGTATTAATGTGAATATTTCACTATTGCACTTCTCAGGGACGTCCAATGTGTGGAATTTAACCCCTTGTTGTCTCACAAATAAACGATACAGTGTTAAAGTCTCCCCAATAGCCTCTGACCCGAGGAATGTCTCGCATGGGGTAAACTGATGAATAAAACAAACTCACAGTTTAGCTGAGAAAGGGCTCCTGGACGTCAGCGTGCTCCAACCGGGATAGACGTAGATTGCGGATAGGAGAAAAACTCAGGCGGTGCATCTGCTCCCAAGAAGAAACACTGCAGACCGGACGGGACTTCTTACTGGTCAAACAACTTTATTTTATTTTAAGTGAAATGCCCCTTTAAATATGTGAGGACTGTATTTACTATTACAGTTAATAAAGTAATGTCCTATTATTTAAACACCAAGGAGGCCAACACTCCTGGGGCAAATACCCCCTTCACCTACCCCCCTAACCCGCCTTCCAAACAAACTCACCCCCCTTCTAGATTAATGGCCAATAGCCCGGTTAGCCAAATTTAGCTAATAGTGCTTTTGGACATTTAAGAAAAAATATACATATGTCCAAAGAAAACACTAATACATGCAAATACTTTAAATATAAATGTTCACATAAAACATTGATTGTCACTGTGGCTACCTATGTCCTCTCAATGGGTTCCTTGGCAATTGGCACATTGGCAATTTATGATACGCTATAATTAAAAAAAGATACATCGTTTATCGCCCTTGGCCACCTCAGTGGCTAGTAATAGCATTGTCATGCAATGCTTTACAAACTGCTCAGGTAACCAAGGGGTCAACCTCTCCCTCCAACCCCTCCAGAAGGCCTAACCACCCTTCCCAGTCCAACTACCCCATTTTCCACCCCCATACATCCAGCAAATCAATACCCGACCCACAGAAATGGACAATAGCCATATTAGCTAAATGGGGCTAATAGTGACATTCCTATAAAAAAAGCATTAAAAAAATACAGACCACAAAATATACATTACAATAAATGATAACGAAAAGAGAAAAATAAAAGCCTGCTCTTCAATCAATGGATGATCCATTGCTTCGAGTCAAGCTGAGGAACCACCGATTGACAGCCAAGATGCATCTGTATTTGGTTTATTGTTCTGTTTTTTTTTTAGTTATTATTTCGTCATCAAGCTAGGATTTTGATTTTTTTTATGGTTGGGGATCAGCCCTTTATTAGAATTATCTGCTGGTATCAAACTCAAGACAGTATTGGAATGGCCACAGCCAACCTCTTTGAAAGCAATTCGACGTTTTCTAGGATTTCCCAATTATTATGGCAAATTCATCAAAAAAAATTCTTCTACCATAGCTCCTATCACTGCTCTAACAAAGAAAGGAGCAAATACTTCTTATTGGCCACCTGCGGCACTTCAAGCTTTCAAATCTCTCAAAGAAGCTTTTGGGTCTGCTCCTATTCTATGTCAATATAAAACAAGGGGAAAGGGAAAGAGGGGGACCATACGGCGTTACGTCACTCTGCAGCACTGATCATATGGACACACGCGCCAGCTACACTGTTGCTCGGGCTCCTGTTCCCCTCCTCTCTATGGGCTGTACGATCCAGCACTTAAGACAACAAACTAAGCTAAGTGTATCGTTTTTTAGCCCTTCCCTGGTAACATCATGCCAGTATGTGCATTGAGGGGTTATTCAGGAACTCTACGTGTCTCTGTGTGTACACAGGCAGTTGCTATTTACTGAGATCACTGCAATGTGTGTTCTATTGTAACTTTTTATGAGAGTTATTTAAGCATATTACTCTGTATATTATCAGCATGTGTACTTTCACGATATTCTCATTGAGTGTCTTATTGTGAGGACCATAATGTGATAACTTATACTAGCAATGATTTTACATGTGTTGTGATCCTACCATACCATCATTGATACACTTCCTCTCATACAACAGTGAGGGTTTATGTGGTTTATGGTTTAAGAGGCTATAACTGGATACGGTCGGTGAACCGTGCCTCTGGGCTATATACATGCACATTTTGTGCTAGCCCTATTTAGGACCTTACACTTTTGCTAGTTGATCCTCCCACCTCATCATGCTGATCATACAGATTGATTTTATTGTGTTTTGTATTGTGACTACACGCTGACTATTTATCTACACTATCACACCAGACTAGCCTGGCCGTCTACTTTTGCCAGATTTTTGGTATTCTATTTTCTGCTATTTGGAATTCTCTTCCTCCAGATTCAGTATCGGCAGCCCTAAAATATTATAGGCTGCCGTTTTTTTTAGATAATAGTGCTGCCTTTATTTATGCTAGTACTTTTGTTTGCAGGAATTGATCCATACATACTGTAGCCATTATACCGTGTGATCTTGTGTAGTGTTTCTCACAGTTCTCTTCCCTATTTACTTAATGTGGAAGTTTCTTTGGTATGTAATTAGGGGGTGGCCCTGGACCATTTTTATTACTGAATAAATTGAATATAATAGACTACTTCATTTCTATTAGGTCTATCTGAGTACATTCATGAGGGAATCTTTTGTTTGTTTGTTTGTTTGATTATCCTATTCTATGTCACCTAGATCCTAAACTACCTTTTACTCTGGAGGTGGACGAATCTGACGTGGGGGCAGGCGCTAACCTGTCTCAGAGGCAATCTCTTCAGGCCAAACTGCATCCTTGCGGTTTCTTTTCTAAGAAATTTTCCTCGGCGGAACAGAACTATGACGTTGGCAACCGAGAACTCCTTGCTATCAAGCTTGCGCTACAGGAATGGAGGCACCTACTGGAAGGTACTGAGAACCCCAATTCAATTCTTACTGATCACAAGAATTTACTGTACATAGAAAACGCTCGTCGCCTTGGAGCTTGCCAGGCCCGTTGGTCACTCTTTTTCTCCAGATTCAATTATCTTATTTCCTATATTTCCGGTTCAAAGAACGTGAAGGTTGATGCATTCATGACGCCAGTTCATGGTTGAAGACAAATCTGAAGACATATCCGAGACTATTCTTCCTTCCAAATATGTTATTTCCGCAAATTCCTTTGATATCCTGGACAACATTTTGGCTGCTCTAACATGCATCCCTGAAGGTCTTGAGGTGCCGGATTGTTGTTTATACGGTGCTCCTCAATTTCAATAGGAGATTCTAGAATGGGGTCATTCATCTAAGTCTGCCGGTCATCCTGGTACTAGAAGAACTTCAGATCTCATCATGGGAACTTTCTGGTGGTCTACCATGTTAAAAGACATTGAGGAGTTTGTTAAGTCCTTTTCTACTTGTGCTCAGGGCAAAGCTGCACGCAACAAACCACCGGGTGTTCTACGTCCTTTGCCTGTGCCGGATCGTCCTTGGAGCCATCTCTCTATGATTTTATTGTTGAACTTCCAATCTCTAGAGGTATGAATTTCATTTTGGTTGTAGTTGACAGTTTCTCAAAAAAAATCTCACTTTATTCCTCTCAAAGGCTTACCCAACTCTGCTACCTTAGTGAACAAATTTGTCAAAGAAATCTTCCGTATTCACAGAGTACAACTGACAATTGTATCTGACCGTGGTTCTCAAATCGTTTCTAAGTTTTGGCGTGCATTCGCCCAAAGATTGGACATTTCTGTTCATTTTCCTTCAGGGTGTCATCCCCAGACCAATGGACAGACCGAAAGGACTAATCAGACGTTGGAACAGTATCTATGGTGTTTTATTTCCGATGCCCAAGATGAATGGCTGAACCTTCTCCCATGGGCAGCGTTTGCCCGCAATTCCTTAAGGAACGAATCTACTCAAGAATCTCCATTTTTTTTAATATTAATTATGGATTTCACCCAGCATGCCTACCCATTTCCTCTTCACCTTCCGGGGTCCCAGCAGCAGACAACAGAATTAATTCTTTACAAACATCTTGGAGGAGGATTCAAAAGTCTCGTATGGAAGCAACTCACAGACAAAAGGTTCAAGCGGATCGCCTCGTCGCTCCGTGCCTGAACTTAAAACCAGGAGACGGTGTGGCTTTCATCCAAGAACATTAGGCTCAAGACTCCTGTTTCCAAACTGGCCCCAAGGTTCCTGGGTCCCTTCACTGTTCTGGAACATATCAATCCGGACACATATCGCCTTAACTCCCTGCGTCCATGAGGATGCCTTCTGTGTTCCATATTTCCTTGCTAAAGCCTGTTTTCCAAAGTTACATATTTATTTATTTATAAAATATTTTACCAGGAAGTAATACATTGAGAGTTACCTCTCGTTTTCAAGTATGTCCTGGGCACAGAGTAAAACAAATAATACATGGTTACAAGTACAGTTACATAAATGAACAAGGTATACATTATATACAAGACATTGCGTGCACAGTTAAAGAAAATATATATTATGAGCGTATGAAACAGTTACAGACCAGATTAAAGTGTGAGACAGCCTTAGATTTGAAAGAACTTAAGCTGGTGGTGGATATGAGAGTCTCTGGAAGGTTTTCCCAGTTTGGGGTGCACGGAAGGAGAAGGAGGAACGTCCGGATACTTTGTTGAGCCTTGGGACCATGAATAGTCTTTTGGAGTCTGATCTCAGGTGATAGGTGCTACATGTGGTAGGGGTGAGGAGTTTGTTCAGGTAGCTGGGTAGCTTGCCCAGAAAGTATTTGAGGGTGAGACAGGAAAGGTGAACTTTGCACCTAGACTCTAGTGATGACCAATCTAGTTCTTTGAGCATTTCGCAGTGATGTGTGTTGTAGTTGCATTGGAGAACAAAACGACAAATTGAATTGTAGAGGGTGTCAAGTTTGCTAAGGTGGGTTTGAGGAACCGAGCCATATACTATGTCTCCATAGTCAATAATTGGCATTAGCATCTGCTGTGCAATACGCTTTCTGACCAGGAGACTTAGGGAGGATTTGTTCCTGTAAAGTACCCCTAGTTTGGCATAGGTCTTGGTTGTCAGGGTATCAATGTGCATCCCGAATGTTAAGTGGGAGTCAAACCATAAGACCAGGTATTTAAAACTAGTGACAGGTGTTAGGGTGGTGTTAGCGTTGGTTCTAATCAGGAGCTCAGTCACTGGAAGCTTTACAAATTTAGTCTTGGTCCCAAATACCATTGTTACAGTCTTGTCAGTGTTTAAAAACAGTTTGTTTTGGGAAATCCAGTTTTCGAGTCTCAAAAAGTCAGACTGAAGTATGTGTTGAAGGTCAGAGAGGCTATGGCTGTGTGCATATAGGATTGTGTCATCTGCATACATGTGTATTGAGGCTTCCTTACAAGCTGTGGGAAGATCCTTAATGAACACTGAGAAGAGTAGGGGCCCCAGAACAGAGCCTTGCGGGACACCACAGGTGATATCCAGGGGGTTGGAGTTAGAGCCTGAGATGGACACATGTTGGGATCTTCCTGATAGGTAGGACTGAAACCAGTTTAAAGCATGTTTCCCTATTCCAGAGCTCTGGAGTTTGTTAAGCAGGATAACATGATCAACTGTGTCAAAAACCTTTGCAAAATCTAGGAATACTGCACCAGTGAGTTGTCCCCGTTCCATTCCACACTGGATTTCATTGCAAACTTTTAGCAGGGTAGTTACGGTGGAGTGTTTGGGACGAAACCCAGACTGGAATTGGCTAGGGAAATTTGTTTTGGTGTAGAAATCGCTTAGTTGGGAGTGGACACATTTTTCCATAACTTTGGATAGAATTGGGAGAAGTGAGATTGGCCTGTAGTTTGAGACACTGTTTTTGTCCCCACTTTTGAAGATTGGGACAACTCTGGCAGTTTTCCAGGTCTTAGGGATATGGCCTGCAGACAGGATAGAGTTGACTATGGACGCAATAGGTTTGGCAATGGCTGGGGCACCAAGTCGTAGGAACCTAGATTGTAGTAAGTCGGGTCCACATTGGCTGCTTAGTTTTAGTTTGAGGAGCGCTTGTGTAATCTCCTCTTCAGATACTGGGCTAAATTGAAAGTTGTGGGCAGTGTTGGGAGGGGGTGGGACTGTAGGGATACTCCCAGGATGAGATTCATGTTTGGGGTTTGTGCTGCGTTTCGCTAATAAGTTAGTGGCACACCCCACAAAGTAATCATTGAATGCATTTGCAATGTCAGTGGGGTTTGTCAGAGTAATATCCCCCTTAGTGATATTACTTGGTTGTTGATGGTTAGGAGGCTGGAATATATTGTTGATAACCTTCCAGACGTTAGCTGGGTTTGATGTATTTTGGTGGAGATTGTCAGAGTAATATTGTGCTTTTGCATGCCTTGTTTGCCTTGTGCACATGTTCCGCATGCATCTGTAGTGATTGAGATCCTTGGTAGTGCCAGTTACTTTGTAGCTTTTCCACAA
This sequence comes from Ascaphus truei, assembly GCF_040206685.1. NCBI lineage: Eukaryota > Metazoa > Chordata > Amphibia > Anura > Ascaphidae > Ascaphus > Ascaphus truei. The sequence continues at coordinate 115,790,252 of NC_134483.1, read as the reverse complement.
GGCATCCCTGAACTGGTAGAGTGCTATAAGGTCAGGTGTAACCCATGGAAGGTGGGCCCCCCGTACCCTTAGTTTGCATAGTGGAGCATGGGTATCGCAGAGTTTTAAGAACTCGGATTGGAAATAGTCGCGCGCATAATCGGGGTCGGGAATTAAATCGAATCTGTGCCATGGGCAGTTGGTAAGGTCATCCAGAAACTGTTGTGGGTTAAAGTTTTTAAATGTTCTAGTGAGGAGAACTTTAGGGCTTGAATGGGGCGGTTTAATTTTCCTTACACAGTACACTATTGGTGGGTAACAGTGTTTTACTATAGGTGGGTAACAGTGTTTACTATAGGTGGGTAACAGTCTAAATAGTCTAAATACTACACAACATGCATAGTATACTGGTTATTATATATTTTAAAGGTGTTTTATAATGTATTCTATAACATTTATTATCAATATTTTATAACATTTATTAATAATATTCTAAACTGTCCTTCAAACACATATGGAAATTTATATTTATGTAATTTATGGGTATATTTCACTAAGGATGTGTCCCTCTTTCTCTTTCTCCTTCATATGATCTATTTGATTTTATTTTATATGACATCTAGGTCTTTTTATCCAAGACTCTACCATGATTAATAATTATGTCTATCTTCTTTTTCCTTCCTCCATATACCTCTCCACTTCTATACGCAGTCAGTGTATTTTTAGGAAACAGTATATAGGAACATTGTAGTGTGTATACATTATTTAGAAACATTTTTATTTACACCAATATGTTCTGAATTAGAAAACTTTATATTTTATCTTCTTTTAGTTTAATAAAGATTATCTAGTCATGTATTTATGTATCTATTGACTATAGGGGCTTTGGACCTCGCGCTATGTGTGAGCGCTGAGGGGGTTAACTTTCACTTTTTAACAAATTCACGATTTTTTCTACATTAATTGATGGGCCTATATATTACACTAGAGCACACCCATACAATTGTCCTCCTGACGAAGCTGTTGCGAAACGCGTAGAGTTAGAGTTCTGAGAGATTCTGCGCCTGGAAGGACTGGCAAACTACTGCTGAGATCGCTCCCATTTTGGCTTCCCGCCCTCACCCGTGACGCGAAACCGGAAGTGACGCGACGGCACAGATTGACACTGAACTACACTGTGAGGGGAAAGTGAAGCACCGAACAGCAGCCTGCTTCTATCGGCGGTTCTCTCCACCACCCATCTTTATTATGGAAAATGTGAGTTTCCTGATCACCTGTGTATAATACATATGTATAGTTCATACTATTTGCACTATTTGTGGTTTTCTTTATTTTCATATCATCCACTTCACTGAGAGGATACAGACTCCAGTTACACAAAGGGCTCCAGTCAGAGAGAGAAGGATCTCTGACATGCAGTGATTTTATACGATTTTTGTGAGTTCATTTCTTACGTTTTTTATATTTTTTGTAGCAGTGAATTACCATCTGCACTATATATATTTATATTTTTTTACATATCACGAGATTATCCAGCGCTCCTCCTCAACCCCAAGAAAAGAATACAGTACACTATTGCATGGTCACTGAAAATATCAGGAAGGATGCCAGAGGATTGGATTCTGCTGGGGTTTGAGGAGAGAATCCAGTCTAGCAAGGAATGGTTATGCGATTTCAGGTTTATCCGTGTGGGTTGGGAAATGACTTGTGATAGGTTAAGTGACTTGAGTTGTATCTGGATTTTGTGGTTTTTAGGGTCAAGCCAATTGAAGTTGAAATCCCCAAGAACTAGCAGCTCACTCTTCTCATTCAGAGAGGAAATGGAGCCAAGAAATTGGGTGATATCAGTCAAGGATTGTAGAGGGGCTTTAGGGGGGCGGTAGATGCCAGCAAGCAAGATGGGCTTAGAAAAGGGGAGGCAGATTTTGCCAACTAGAGTTTCAAATAGGGTGGACTTGGTGGGCAATTTAACAGTGTAAATTGTAAGATGTCTGCAATATAAAATAACACCCCTCCTCTTCTCTTTGACCTATCTCTCCTAAAAATGGAGTATCCCTGAATGGCAATATTTGCATCAGGGGTTTTAGGGGATAGCCATGTTTCTGTAAGAACGATGGCTTTGGGTTTATGCATAAGGCACCATGCCCTTAGTTCATCCAGTTTGGGCAGCAGGCTCCGGATGTTTATATGGGCGACAGATAGCCCTTTTTGAAATTTAAAGGTGGAATTCTCAGGGGCATGGGACAGAGCTGAAATGGGAGGACCTGGGTTAGTTTCAATATCACCTGCTATAGAGAGTAATAGTATGAGTAGAAATTTGGGTAGTTGTTTGCAAGTTGTAAATTTGTGGTGTTTTCCATTAGAGTGAGCAGTGGTTGGTGTGCTGGTTTTTAGAGTTCTCCACCAACATTCAGTAGATAGTGCAAGGCTTTTGAGTAGTCCAGGGTGTATGGTGATGTTGGGTGTGGGCCAGGATGGAGGAGTTTGTAGTGGATAGAGGGAGTAACATCTCCATGAGGCCAGGAGAAAGAAAAAAGTTAAAATACATAGCAGGTTCATGATGCCAGAGGTAGGCAGTGCTGCAAGGAGCTGTTGTGAGCAGAGTGAGTGTGAGCAGACTGACAGCAGGTGTGTGCCTGTTCCTTGTCAAATGTTTAGCTGTATTGCAATGCTAGAGTCAGTTCAGGGTTTCAGTGTATTGTGCAGTCAGTTTTGGGAGAGACTGCAGTAAATAAGTTGTAAAGGGGTGGGGGGTTGAAATAGGCAGGTTAGCAAGCATGGGATCATAGTGTGATCTGAATAGCTTACCATTTGTTGTCTTGAGTTAAGAGTTTGCAGAAAGAAGCAGTCCCCAGTCACCTCTAGTCAAACTGTAGTCTAACTGTATTTATCACTTAAAAACCTCACTTTCAATGCCTCACTATCTAATGCCAATTGCAGTTCCTGCAGATTGCAGGAAAGGTGTTTGTTATATACAGCTAAAACAGTCACATGACCCTCCCCCTCCCCAATCAGTCAGCTTGTTCCATTTGGTCAATTAACAGCACAGAGTTAAGAGGGAAAAAAAAAAATCTTTTTACATTCAAACATACTAACTTATATCAATTCTACAAGGCCAGATTCAGTCTTTTACACAGGGTTTCAACATCAGGAATATACTTATATCAATTCTACAAGGCCAGATTCAGTCTTTTACACAGGGTTTCAACATCAGGAACATACTTATATCAATTCTACAAGGCCAGATTCAGTCTTTTACACAGGGTTTCAACATCAGGAACATACTTATATCAATTCTACAAGGCCAGATTCAGTCTTTTACACAGGGTTTCAACATCAGGAACATACTTATATCAATTCTTCAAGGCCAGATTCAGTCTTTTACACAGGGTTTCAACATCAGGAACATACTTATATCAATTCTACAAGGCCAGATTCAGTCTTTTACACAGGGTTTCAACATCTGGACATACTGATATCAATTCTACAAGGCCAGATTCAGTCTTTTACACAGGGTTTCAACATCAGGAACATACTTATATCAATTCTACAAGGCCAGATTCAGTCTTTTACACAGGGTTTCAACATCAGGAACATACTTATATCAATTCTACAAGGCCAGATTCAGTCTTTTACACAGGGTTTCAACATCAGGAACATACTTATATCAATTCTACAAGGCCAGATTCAGTCTTTTACACAGGGTTTCAACATCAGGAACATACTTATATCAATTATACAAGGCCAGATTCAGTCTTTTACACAGGGTTTCAACATCAGGAATATACTTATATCAATTCTACAAGGCCAGATTCAGTCTTTTACACAGGGTTTCAACATCAGGAACATACTTATATCAATTCTACAAGGCCAGATTCAGTCTTTTACACAGGGTTTCAACATCAGGAACATACTTATATCAATTCTACAAGGCCAGATTCAGTCTTTTACACAGGGTTTCAACATCAGGAACATACCTGTGAAGAGAATGCAATTAGATCCATGTCATATCAGCTGAGGTTATTGGCTATTGGTCTTGCATGAAGAAAGTGAGTATATTAACTATATATATATATATATATATTAACTGTAGTCTAACTGTATTTATCACTTAAAAACCTCACTTTAAATGCCTCACTATCTAATGCCAATTGCAGTTCCATATAGTTACATAGTTAAGTGGTAGATGAGGTTGAAAAAAGACGTGCGTCCATCAAGTTCAACCTATGCTAAATTTAGACAACAGATACTTTATTCTATATCTATACTTACTTATTGATCAGAGAAAGGCAAACAAAAAAACCCATTAAGGGGAAAAATTAATTCCTTCCTGACTCCAAGAATTGGCAATCGGATTAATCCCTGGATTAAGCTCTCAGTTTCCGATGGATCTTCCAAACCACCGCCCGTAATCGTACATGGGCAAGAAGAATATGAAATTCAGTCTATTATAGATTCAAGACACACTAGAGGGGTTCTCCAATATTAGGTTCACTGGAGGGGCTTTGGACCTGAAGAAAGGTTCTGGATCCCCTGCCACCAAGTTCATGCCCTCTGTCTTGTAAGACAGTTTCACGCGAAGTACCCCCTCAAGCCATATTGGAATCATCCTGAGGCCGTTCCTCGAGGGGGTACTTTAAGGAATCGGGGAACGCGTCCTCCGCAGTGTGCTCCCTCCTTATCTTCCACTGCACAACCTCTTCCTGCAAGGATTCTCAGGGCAGGTCCCCCGCGGCGTGCATCCTCTTTGTCCCCTGCTTTGCAACCTCCCGCGCACCTTACAGAGCGCGCGTACCCATAGAGGACTTTCAGGAATTCCACTGAGTTTGGCTCCGCCCCTCCACCTGTGACGCACAGCCACCCAGCGTGGCGCGCACACGTGATGCGTGTGCACCGCTCCCAAGCTACGCAGCAACTCTGATCACCCTCACGTGTCTCCTGCACCATTCACAGCCTATCCCTGCCTCCGTTGTGCACACACCTCTGCTCCTCCCCTCTGTCACTTTGGTTCCCTTCTGCTATATACACTGGCGACACACTTTATTCGAGCTCGGCTAGTCCCACGAATTCGGGTATACCCGGGTGTATTGAGGTTTGTGACTGTTTTCTGCCCGAGTATATTGGGTTATTTTCCAGGCAGGGATTGAAGCATTTTATTCCCGCTGGCTGCAATACTGCACAGTATATATATATATACTGCATTACAATTCATGAATTTATGCCATCTGGTAGACACGCGAAGCATTGCAGCCTATTAAATCCTAATCATTATCATTTAACAGATCAGCCGCCCGTCAGCCAGGCATGAACCCAGGCTGGGAAGGCAAACGCAACGGGGCTTGTCAGAGGTGAGGAGCGGCGCATTCCAGGTATCTGCCAGGTACATACTGGGTATTTGCTCGAATAAAGTGTGTCGGTGCAGTATGCTCAGCTAGTGCATTCACACGTTGGCTGAGCATAGTCATAGGTGACCTTGTGTTCCCACTTCCCTGTGTCTGCCTTGTTGCTGCTTGTCTCCCTGTGTACCGACCCGGCTAGACTTTGGACCATTCTCTTGATTACTGACACATGCTTGCCTCTGACCTTCCGCTATTCTCCATCTCTGACCACAGCTAACGGACTCTCGACTACCCTCCTGGCTCCAACCCTAGACCACGGCATTCTGGACTCCGACTACCCACCTGGCTACCCACCTATGACCTTGGCAAGTACTACGACTAATCCACTCTCTCCAATCCAAACCCAGCTATCTTGACTATCCACCCTCCAGGCGTGCCTCCGCTGCTGTTGGTGCACAGTTTAATACTTTCCCACCTCAGTCCACCTTGTTTGTGGTGAGCGCAAGCGTTATAATTGGACCACAGTGGTGGCGTTTCTTAGGGGCAGCTTCCTCCCTCTGCAGGCATCATTTCAAAAGCCAGACATGTCTCTCTCAAGGATCTCCGTAGGGTACTGCACGCTGTCTCACATGACGTCAGTGGATACCTGACCGCCATACACCTCGAGTGGAAAGCGGGGATGCTCAAGGATGACATAAGCATCAGGTAGAATTAAACAATCCGCTCTGTTCCGGATTTAAAGATGTTTTTAATTTGCGAGTTCATGGATTTCAATAAAACGTTATTATTATTTGTAATATCATATTAGGAAGAATCTGAGTGCACGACATTTGGTTCTGTTCTTTTCTCGTGTATATATTTTCATACAGAATATACATGTAGCCCTCTTTCCCCCTAATGTAAAGCGTCTACTGGTGCTGGCATTACCTTTTGGCTCACACAGATCCCAAGCCTCCGCCACGGGGAGCTCAGGGTGATATAGCAACAACAATCTTGGTGCAGCGCCTCCACCTGGGAGGGATCCCAACATAGTGGGAGGAGCCACTTAAAGGAACCAAATGTACTAATACACACACACAGTATAAAATAAAATAACAATAACCTTTACTGATGACCATATTATAACGGTAATTAGACTAATAGTGCTACTAGCTACAGCTACCCATCAAGCCTCGCAGGGCCGTAACCCACACCGTGTCCCAAAGAGTCCCACACCCAATCCCAATGTGTGAGATAGTGCTGCCCACTAGTCTAGGTGTAAATGGTTGGTGCAGTGGTGTATAGGTACTTGCCGGGTGCTACAGCAACCGGGCGTGCTGACTGATAGCTGTACAGGATCCGCTGATCCAGTGATGGTGTCTGCCTTTGCGATGAAATCCTCCTCCGCGTGGCTGGTATCCAGCTGGAGTGTCCAACATACAGATAGTCTATACACTTTGGATGTGATCTGGTCCCAGATCACAAATTGTCAGGGCTGTGCAGCGTTGCAGCTGTATTCCCTATTGAAAAACAGCTAATGGGGCAGTGTGCCTAACTAAGGGCTTCTCCCTGTAGCTGCCACAAACTTGCAGGAGAGTCAGGGCCTAGCTGGGGCCTAGCTGGGGCCTATCAGGTGGTCTCTGGTCTAGTGCAGTGGCAAAAGACACCCTGCACATACACCCTCACCGTTCTGTGTCCCATCTCCAACTCCCTAACGTGGCTGCGGTGTACGAAATTGATCTAATCCCTGCAGGGGAATACTACAGCCCTATTGGCTGGTTTGCACCATGTGAGCTGCAACCCCAATGGCTGCTGGGGGTTGTAGTCCCCACAGAGCATTCTCCTCACTAGCGCCTCACGCGCCAAGTCTCATGCGCATGCGCAACTCTCCAATGGCCGCCGGGCTCCATCTGCGCATATGCGAACCTCCACGCGTGCGCCCGCCCCGCCGCCATCCGCACCTCCCTGCAACATCCCCTGCGGCCGCAGAGGTAAAGGGGAGTGAAAAGGCAGACCAGGGAAACAGAGGGACCTGGGCTATGTACAAAAAAAATATCCCATAAAAATGCTATGGGGGATAGCATCCATAATTAATCCCCGCCATACCCATGATGTAGAGGTAGCAAGTGACTCAACATTATAAACAATGCAACTTGTAAGCTTACCCCTTTTAACGAATCATTTGAATATACTGTACAATACTTACTTCACAATGAGGTTGTGTGCTCTTTTTGTGCTTTTTTTTCCAACAGTACATAGATTGTGATGCTGAGCCATTCGTTTTTCTGAGCTGCAGACCTCAAGCACTGTGATTATTCCTTCAGCCAACAAGGGAATTATACTTTCAATACCTTTTATTTAATATAATACCATACTTTACATATTTTTTTTTTTCATTTCTTTTTTCACTTCACATTTTTTATGTGTATTATTTTGTCATATTCACTTAGTCACTCTTCATGTGTTGGAGTACATATTTATCTTCTCACTTCACTGGCGTTTGTTAGTGTTTTTTAGATCATATTTTGATATTTACTGTCACTTTGTTCAGTAATACATCTTGGGCATTCCAGTGTTCCTTTTCACCTATCACTATTTGCTCTATTCTGTTAGCAGCACATTTGTATATATAGAATACTACTCTTTAGAATAATTATAGTACTGTTGGCTTTAAGGTATTATATCCTGCAATATCACCAATTGCAGAGACAAGTTATAGAGTCTATTGGACCCCTTTTTTTCCAGAACAGACTGAAGAATTTCATTCAGGTATTTCCGTAGAGCATAACTTTAAAACCCTGTAAAAACATATTTTGAACGAAAGCAATGTTGGTGGGTTAAAAACCCTGTAGAAAAATATATCGACTGTAAACGAATTCCAAAGGGTCTAAGGCTATTTAAAACACCAACCTTTGGGAAGAATAATGACCATTTCACTAAGGAATGGAACAGGGTTTTGGACGAATGCTCTATGGAACTGATGAGACCAATTTTATATATCAAAGGAATAAAATGCTGAGTCAGTTAGAAAAACAAATTGAAGAGATTGTTAAATATTTGGAACCTCTAGTTAAAGAGACAGACTGCTCAGAAATGGAATCAGATCTAAAATTAAAACAAGATTATTCTGAAGACCATAAAGATTAAGAACAACATTTTTTTTTTTTTAATTTTTTTTTTTTTTTTAGATAAAGCAGATTATGTCAAAATTAGACAGAGGGTTTGGAGCAGACCCATAAGGAGACAGGTTCCCTCACAAAAATTATTTCGCCCAGCATATTCTAATTGTAATCATTGTAATAATTGTTCTTCTTCTGATATCTCCAGAAACAAGCAATTTGGACCGACCTACAAGTAAGGCTGGGGAAAATTGACGCTCCACTTGGAATACAAATAATAATGGACGCTATTAACAATTGTATGAAAATCAGCATCTCAGGAGGGATTGTCATGTCTTAAGAGATAGGAGTTGTGATAAAAATCGACCACCTTTTTACCAAAGACAAGATATGAACAGATTCAACTCTGGTTCTAGGTTCTGTCCCTTACAAAATCTATCACTCTCTTCCCCTAACTCTTCCCAATTTTTTAGAATTAGTCAAAACCAGATACAATTAACCCAAAGTAGAGGGAGATCAAAAATGGGAAAATTGAAACTGAGGCCACACTATTCACATGGCCAAAATAGACAGCTCCCACAAGAAGAGGAAAGAGAGGCGGGACCTTCGCTCAAGCGAACAGAAACCACAGATAGATTTAGAAACAAAGCAAACGAATTTACTTCTCCTCAACTATATTATAGCTAGGCAGCTTAGTATCTTGGGTAGAGTAGGGTTGCCAAACATCATATATGGGATTGTCCCCTATTTCAATTAATTATCCCATTGTCCCTGAAAGGTCTGTCGAGACATATATTTGTCCCGTATTTCAGGGACAACAGGAATTCAGGGATGAAGGTTGTTAGGCAGTGACAGGAGGAGAAGGATGGCAGCGGAGCGGTGGCAGAAGGCAGGGGATAGCAGCTGCAGGAGCTGCCTATGTCATTGGCAGCAGAGAGCAGTGGCGGAGCCCTCCAGTACTGCCCTCTGCTGCCACTGCCGTGGTCCTCTTTCTCAGGCCACCATGCCAACCTTCTGACACCGCATGACTTCCATTTAGGAAAAAATAATAATAATAATTTTATATATATATATCTATATATATATATATATATAGATATATATATATATATATTAGCAAAATACACAGATTCCCAACAAGCTCTGAGAAACCCCAACCATTACCACATAATATTATAATGCATATAAGTGTCAAAAGGAGAGCTGGTGGGCATGGCTAAATGTATACAATAAAGATCAAAAATGCCCAAAGCTACTTCCATTGTGACAAAAAGTGACAGTAAGTGGCAGCAGGCTTAAGACGCTTTGGCCAAAGGGTTAAACTAAATGACCCTTTTTACAAGAGATATATAAGTATTGCACTGTGTATTTTTGTCATAATGGAAGTAGCTTTGGACATTTTTGATCTTTATTGATCTATATATATATATATATATATATATATATATATATATATATATATATGTATATTTCAGTCAACAAGAAATCAAGTTCTTAGATACAGTCGTATACAAGAATGCAGGGACTTTGGCTACACGGGTTTATCTCAAAGGTCGCTCTCTGCAGACCGAAACGTTGGCGGAGGTGCCTGTATTTCTTCAATACAATCTACTTTTTGAATTATACTCCTGGTGTGCTGTCTCCAATGTACTGGACTACAATCTGGTAATATATATATATACCTGGTAATATATATATTACCAGATTGTAGTCCAGTACATTGGAGACAGCACACCAGGAGTATAATTCAAAAAGTAGATTGTATTGAAGAAATACAGGCACCTCCGCCAACGTTTCGGTCTGCAGAGAGCGACCTTTGAGATAAACCCGTGTAGCCAAAGTCCCTGCATTCTTGTATACGACTGTATCTAAGAACTTGATTTCTTGTTGACTGAAACTCATGGTGAACCTTATTGTTGACGGTATATTGTTCAAATGGTTAAAATACTCCAATAGTTGTTCTTCCGTGCCCCCCCAGATGATGAACACGTCATCTATATACTGGACATATTTTTTATGCATTGTGTATGAGGCGCATCATATAACACATGTGTATGTTCGTATATGTCCATATACAGATTTTCATATGAGGGCGCCATATTGGAGCCCATAGTGGTTCCCATGAGCTGCAGAAAATAATTGCGTTCGAATTTGAAGAAGTTTTTGTGTAGAATAACTTCCACTAGCAGCAACAAAAACTCCAAGGGGGGCCCAGTGTAATCTGCAAACCCCATCAGTTTGCTCCGTATCGCCTCCAGTCCATCCTTGTGTGTTATATTTGTGTATAAACTGGATACATCCAGTGTTACCAGTATACAATCCGTGGGGTCAAATGGTAAATTGCTCATCTTCACAATAAAGTCAGTCGTGTCTTTGATGTATGTCTTCATTTGGACCACTAGCGGTTGAAGAAAAAAGTCCACATATTGTGACAATGGATGGCAAAGTGACCCTCTAGCAGATATAATAGGTCGTCCTGGGGGCATTGTGGCAGATTTATGTATCTTCGGTAATGCATACATTACCGGAATACGGGGATGGGCTTGTGTCAAGAATTTGGCAATCTCCTTGGATATCCAATTATTATTCAAGCCCAGTTGTATAACTGCATCAATCTCCTTTTTATAAGAAGCTGTGGGATCTCTTTGTAATCGCCTATATTGGCAGGAGTTTGCCAGTTGTTGTTCTATCTCATGTGTGTAGTTGGTATATTGCATGATAACAATGCCTCCACCCTTGTCCGCAGCCCGTATCCACCAGTTAGGCATTATGTCTCCTGGTGGACTTAACGAGTGCTTGGACATAAGTACCCTGGTCTAGCTCCTTCTTCCTACATCCCTCCTTGGTACTAATACTTTACCCATTTAAATGCTGTTCCTTTTTGTTCTTCTTCTTCTGCCTCTGACTGAGTCTATATTGTACATAATATAGTATATTACTCTTCATAAAGTGCTATGTGTTCATCATTATTTAATAGATAGATCTGTGTATATTCACAATCACATTGGTTACATTACCGAGAAATATGTATATATTCATGTATGTTTCCGGGTTTTCCTAACCCTGTCTGTTATTATAGATCATTATTATGTTAAAGATTCATTCATGAATTTTATTTATTTCAACATATGTATACCTTTTTATGCATATTTTTTTATATATTTTTTCATAACATATTGATTTTATTATTATGATTTTATTGATTTTTATATTTTTATGAGTTTTAATAGGTATATTTGTTGATTTTTTGAGAGTAACAAGTTCATTAATTGCATATGATTTGTCTCCATATAGCTTTTGTTTGTTTTTTTGTGTTTATTACATGTAGCTTTCTATTTTGAATCTATATTGTTGTTTACACTACAACCTTCAATTATATTTAATACTGCAATTTCATTGGCTATAAGGTAACTCTAATGTTTGTACCTAATAGGATTGAACTTACACTGGCGACACACTTTATTCGAGCTTGGCTAGTCCCACGAATTCGGGTATACCCGGGTGTATTGAGGTTTGTGACTGTTTTCTCCCCGAGTGCATTGAGTTATTTTCCAAGCAGGGATTGAAGCATTTTATTCCCGCTGGCTGCAATACTGCACAGTGTATATATATATACTGCATTACAATACATGAATTTATGCCATCTGGTAGACACGCGAAGCATTGCAGCCTATTAAATCCTAATCATTATCATTTAACAGATCAGCCGCCCATCAGCCAGGCATGAACCCAGGCTGGGAAGGCAAACGCAACGGGGCTTGTCAGAGGTGAGGAGTGGCGCATTCCAGGTATCTGCCAGGTACATACCGGGTATTTGCTCGAATAAAGTGTGTCGGTGCAGTAACTATTGCACCTATCAGGATTGAATTTAATGGTTGCCAAGCAATAATAGGGTTTATATATCCCTCTATGTGAACTCTCAACCCATTCCCCCTTTGAGAAAGTCGCTGTTGCGACGAAACGCATCAGGGACGTCACTACGCAATTACGTCACGACACTGCGTCACTACGGAAGTGCGCGATCTGGTCGAGTCGCGCTGGATGTTGTGTACAGACCGTTTGTTTCTCTGAGCCAAGTGAGACACCCAGCCGAGCAGCTAAACACCTCAGAAAAGGATTCAACTGGTGTTCTACAATCTTTATTAACTGCAAGCACGGAGTATCATCTTCCCTGTGGATTTTGTCCTTGGACTGCGGTGATATTGCAGCTTGGCGGTGGTATGATATTTCACAATTGTGCATTTGTATTTGACATCTTGTGAGTGCGATTCTTATCCCTTCCCTTCTCTCATCCCCAATCCAATAAATTGTTACTTTTTTACGCTATGGGGCGTGCGCTCTCTCCTCTTTTCTTTTCAACAGGTGCCACTGGATGTGGTTCATCTATTTCAGAGCAGCCTGAAGTCCCCCTCCTACTGGATTTAACTACTTGCATTTTCTGGACTCCATATTGGGACTGGTTCTATATATTTTTTTATATATTTGTTATATATATATTATTGCATATTGTTCTATTTTTTCTTTCACTAGTTGTTCAATTGGTCATTGTGTTATTATCAGTTATTTATTTATATTTATATATTCATAATTGTGGTGATATCACTTAATTTGTTCACGAGTTTATATATTATATACTATATTTTATAGATTCACATTATAGCACATTAACCACACAATCACTGGCGCTACTCCTTTTGAAATATATATATATATATATATATATATATATATATATATATATATATATATATATATATATATATATATATGTATTTATTTATTTATTTATATATATCAACAAAAGAAAAAATCAGCTCTAAAATGTGTACAAAAAATGTTAATCCTAAACAATAAGAGGTATTATTCAACACAACAAAAGTCCCAGTGTATGAAAAAGGATATAGGGTAGATGGCCCAAGTGAATCTTGGGGTCTGAGCTGCTTCTGTGGAGCAAACCAATTTCCAAACAGATCTAAAAGACAAAAGCAGAAATGCATGCCCCATAGTATATTATCATTTAATACATTATACTAGTTTGGAGTAACCTTAAAAATGCACACTCACAAACATTTGTGGTAAAATCACAGTGTGGAAAAACCTGACAACAGTTGGGACTCTCTGCTAGCTGTGATCCCGGAACCACGCCGAAGACAAGATGGAACACCTCACTGCTGCAACCTCTGGTCTGGATGGCATCTGTCAAACCCAGTCAAAATGTGGAAAAACTGTCACAGGGGAGCAGAGGGGCTCTGGCGACGCCACCACTCTTATATCCACCGCACTTATAATCCCAGGTGCTAGTACAATGTTTAATGTGGTGGCTCTCCTATAGATAACTTTTGGTCTGTCTGAGATACTGTAACATTACTCAGAACCAGATCACACTGGAGTACTCCCCAATGTCTCTACATGATTTTATCAATGTATTTGGAATTTAGTGGTGAAGAGAACATCCTCTCTAAAATACTTGCATTTTTCCTTTCCTCCAAGTGCAACCCCCCTGTCCAAAGACAATGCCTTATAATAGGCTGTTGTAATGTAAGATTCCTTGTGTCCTTAAGTAAAAATGTTTCTTTTAATTGGGCAGACTGACTAATGAAATATTCCACTTTGGAGTAATTCCTCCTTATCCTTTGAAACTTGCCAAACGGTATATTTGAAATCCACCGAGGATGGTGATTACTTGTGGCCTCCAAATACTTACTACAGTCTACATCCTTGAAGTATATTTTCATGTGGATTTTTAAATCTGAGATAAAAAGAATTAAGTTTAAAATGCAATTCTTTCAGCATTTAAATTGGTAAGTAAATCTTAAAATAAAAGAATTGGTATTAATAAAATATAAAAATGACATGAGGTCTCTCCCACTACCTTTCACAACTATCAAAATGTAATCTATACATTTCTTTTAAAACACTAAATTATGTGCAAATGGATTATTATGCCAAATAAATAGGTCCTCCCAATATCCCATCATCCAATTGACATAACTAGATATGAATGTTGTGCCCATAGCCATACCCCTAGATTGCAGGTAAAAACTCTCCTCAAATTTGAAATAGTTATGTGTTAATACAAAATAAACACATGATAGGATGAATTAGCTTTGTTGTGTTCATATACAGTACATTCATCCACAATCAAATAGGATTCCATAGCCTGGATTACTTTTATCTGTATAATATTAGTATAGAAGGATTCTACATCGGAGGAAACCCAACGGTGTCCTGTTTGCCACTCAATCTTCTGAATTAAATTCTCCATGTGTTGTGTCTTTGATATGGGAATGCATACTAACTACATATTTTTGTATATATACATATAGATACATCGATACATTTGCTGTAAGACAATCTATCATAGAAACAATGGGTCTGCTTGGGGGTTTCACACTATCCTTATGCACCTTGGGAAGGTGATAAAAATATGGAATCTAAGGATGTTCTATATTTAAAAATGTTAACTCTTTCAGATTCACAATACCTATAGTTAGAGCCTCTTTCAAAGAGAATCCAGATCTTCTTTAAAATCATTAGTCGGCTTCCTTCTCAGAATCTGATAGGATGATACATCATTTAATAACCTGGAGGCTTCCTCAATATACTCAATCCCATGTTGTACCACTATTCATACCCTCCTTTATCTGTCTGTGTTATCACAATGATTGTGTAATGTTTAAAATCTTGGATGGCCTTCAGTTCCCAATCATTAAGATTTGGGCGGTCTTTATTATATCCCTATTTATCAGACAGGCTGATAAGCGTAGCGGAATGGAGGTACTAGACAGAACTGACTACTGAAGTGAAGCTATAAGATTGCTGTCTTACCCAAACTCCAACTCCATTAATTAAAGTGACCCTACCTCTGTAATTCCCTGATGAAGTTGTTCTGACGAAACGCATAGGGTGTCATTTGTGTCTAAATTGCCACATCACTAAGCGTCAGCTGTGAGGCAGAGAGCAGAGGTTACAAGCAGCAAGTGCCAGTGTGTACCATCGCCAGCCAGGACAATTCTGTGGAGTAAGCTCTGTTGCCGGATGAGCCAAATAGGAGGCAACACAGTGCAGAAATTCCACATCCGGTTGCAGTCAGCATGGAGTTGGATAGCACAGCAGCAACTACATGGAGTCCCCTGCTAAAACGGAACTTGAGATTGTCTCAAAAATGCTTGTTTTCTAGCATCGCTTGTGAGTGAGCATTTTTATACAGGACAGAGTTATTGGGACTGGTTTAGCAATTTTTATTTTACTTTTAATACTTTTGTAATTTGTTATTTACTAGCACATTTTTATTGGCTGAGACATCACTATTAGTATTTAGGGTTTTATACCCATTGATTTATAGGCTATTGTTATTATATGTTCTATTTTCTTATGGGCTCATACATCACAGTTGTATTTATATTACTGGTATCTTATTAGACCACATGTTCCCCTCCCCCGGGAGATTACAGTGCTGCAACATGGCGTGTGGTGCATACCTGCTGGCTTACAGTTGTCCTTAGTCTACCGCATGATGGTAGGGGATGTCAGAACAGGCTTCTGGGGCATTAACTGATTCGTACTCATGGCGACAGCGCCTACATCTCGTGCAGACCCCAGGGATAAGGGGTGAAATCCCTGCAGGAAAACATCTCAGCCTTCCCTCTGATAGATTTCAGTCTCAGACAGGAAGGTGTATTTAACAACTGGAACTTTATTCTCACTGTACACTGCACAGCATACACAGCAACTGGATACTTGAGCTTAGGGCCTTCACCCTCAGGATGTCCCTGGACCTTTACTCCCAGCCAAAGGCCACCAGGAGCCGTCCTAGCTCTTCCCTTACTCCCTGATAGAGTAAGGGGAATGATCTCCCTCCTCTCCCCTAAGGGAATGATGCAAACTGACAGAGCCCTGCGCAACTTGGTATGGGTAGACCAGCCTCTCTCAAGGTAGAGGCAACGGGCTAAATTAAGGAAGTGCAGCTCATTAAGTACAGGCAAAGCAGGAACCACCCCCGTGTCCCTGATTGGACACAAGGCCTGGTTGCACTGCCTTCTCTGTTACTCACTGAGGCTGCATAGAAGTGGGGGGAAAACATGATTACTCCTGGCGGTCTGCTTTTACTAGGGCTTACTGCCAGGAGGAGGGCAGACTGGTAGCCCAAAAACAGCCAGGGCTACATAAGTACTGTTAATAACTTATAAAAAAGAGATACCGGCGCCTAATGAGTCCAAAAATAATGTAATCCTGGATATCCAGTAGAAATAGTTCCAGTCCCCAGGAAATCAACAGTCTCTGTATCCTGGGGTATTCAGATAAGACTTGATGCAGTGGAAGTGGAACATGCAATGAAAAAAAGAAATGTTTAGTGCAACACAGTTTAAACAATTTGTACAGACATAATTGCAACTGGCTGGCATAAACAGACAAAACAAACAGACACACTAGACAAACAACACTTAAGCAAAGCTAATGATAAAAGTTGATTTATTAAACTAGAAAATAATAAGGACAAATGGCTAACAGACCGCTCCGGTGGGTTAAAACCTAGATAACACTCACAGGACGGCTGCTGGTAATTCGCATAGTACCAATGGAGGCTGGTGACCGCGTGTGGGGGATCCACTGGGTGCCTTAGACGCCTTGTGATCCTTCTGCGTCTCTCTACTGGCAAAAACCGGAAGTGACGCCGTCCTCGTGGCGGACCGGAAATGACGTTGCTGGATGTGACATCAGAACCTGGCAATCTCCAGTTGTAGATACAGGAAACTGCGATCTGCACCTCCTTGCCCCACAGTTGTTGGAAAAATGCACTCAGCACTTGTACTGCTTGTAGATATAAACCACTAAATGTCCTATATATGGATAAAAAATGCCCTACGCGTTTCGTGTGTCTAAACACACTTCCTCAGGGGATATGAAGTGATGGTAGTGATGCTGGTTTATATACCCTCAAACTTTGCTCCGATTGGTCTGTCAATCAGTGCAATCATGGGTTTTTTTTCTCAAACTTTGCTCCGATTGGTCTGTCAATCAGTGCAATCATGGGGTGTTAATAACTTGCAAATAAAGTGAAATCAATATTTATAACAGAAAATGAAAGAAAGTAACTGTTCATTTATACCTGTTATCCAGTATTAACTCTATACTACTGTATACATAAACATACATGAGTAATAAACTGACACCAACACTTTACTGCTGTAAATTTAAAAGTTAAATTTTCATTTTTATTTTATTTTTGAGAAAAGGCAAACATATATTTTTTTAATTTGTTTTTTTCAAATAATGTATTTATTGTGCATGCCTTACACAGTATACCATTTTCTGGGATATTTCAGAGTGCAACGTGACTGTGCCAATGAAACATGATTTTAGCGATGTTACAATCGTTCTGAGACTATGGGGCTTATGCAGAGAGGAACGTTAAAAAAGTTTAAAATGGCTGTAAAATAGTCACAGATTTGCCGTTAGTGAAGGTGTTATGCAGAGAACGTCGTTAACTCATTTCGGCAAAAAACTGCAAATTGCCAACTTTTCCTGGCTATTTGAAACTCGCCATACTAATGCACATATTGGCGTGTTCCAGCGATTCGGAGCTTCTGGAATACCACGCTATATTAGCATGGCGAGTTTCAGGTTCTCGCCACGAGTTTGGCGAGTTTTACAGCTCTGAAAATTTTTCAGAGCACTTTTAAAAATCGCGCCATTTTCTCCCGAGTTTAAGGATTTCTGGCTAGTTTTTTCGCCAGAAGATGGCGCTATTTCCTTATCTATGCTCTCTGCATGAGCCCCTATATCCAGGGACGTGCGGGAATACATAGCACGTGTCAATCAGTATTAACCACAATATGTTTAACCCTACAATATTTCTGTAAACTGGTACCACAACTCGAATGATATTTACCTTGTACAGTACTTAAAGGTACTCCACTGTAATATCTTGCCTATCTCAATGGATATTTCTCTTTCAACTGCAGTGTACCACTGTCTGGGTTTTTGGAGTTTTGGGACAAAGAATAGGGCAGAGCAAGGATGAGAGGTGTTTATTAGGAAGGTGTGAGGTTATTTAGAATGCTAAGCAGCAGCTTTATATTGACAATCTTCTTTGTTTCCCTTGTTTGCAATAACACACTACTGCCTAAGTAAACATTGTTAGGCAAACTTGCTTGCTGTGTCATTAAAATAATGAGTTCTGTAATTAATGCAGATTAATTAAACACTAGAGCTGTCCCGCCCTAACCAAACAAACACAATATGAATGATGGAGGTTGAAGGGTTTAGTTGTAGTGTGTTTTGTGGTGTACTGTTAAAAAAAAAGAAAGTAAAAAGAAAAACTTTAAAATGTGTACTGACATGCATGTGCAGACAATTGTTCATGGAGCCGTGCCATGCATACATGCGTTCCATGCAGTCCTTGTAGGCGTGTCCTAATACTGAAACACAGAAATGGAAAGTAACAGAAGAGCAGGGATGGCATAAACAGCAGCATCAGCAGCGATGATCAAAGAGATGTTATCTGAACACAACCTCCACGTAGAGGTGGACGAATCTGCCCAAATCCGTTTCCCAGATTTTCTCGCATTTTGACACCAAAATCCATTTTGCAGTGTAAAATCTGCAAACTGATTTGGTCGCTTTTAATCAGCACAAATTCATCAAAAATCTCCATTGGTTCCAATCCGCAGATTCAGCAACTCATTGTCGGAGTCTTAAAAATCTGTCAACAGATTGCGGATTCCGCAGATAATATTGGCAATAATAATTTTTAAAATCTGCAAATCGCCCTTTTTGAGATTGATCTGCTGAAATCTGCGGACCAAAGGAATTTATTACCACCCGTTTAAGGGTGTATTGATTGACTCCTTAAATTGTTAGGAGCAAGGGGGCTTAATTTGGTCAACCCACAGCATGAGGGTGATAGAGGTGCGTGTTTACAATTTTTAGAAAGCAACAGAGAAAGAACTAGTCCTTCGGTGGATCAGCAAGGTGTAAAAGATGTACCGTATTTACAACAGGTAGTGTATACTATATACAATACACCAGTACACAGTTTAACAATGTATTCAGCACATGTTGAGTTTCCATACTGATTGTAATTCACACACTGATTTGTTCCCGTCCCCTACAGGTTAACTGTGCATGAAGCGAGGCAGGTCCAAACACTCAGTCTTTTGGGGGTGGCATTGTGGGGTGCGTCAAGGTTTAGGGCATTGGTGAGGGTTTCGGGGGGATAATATTGAAGGAGAGGGATGTTTCTGGGTTTGTGAGGTTTGATGGTAGGTGAGTAATATTAGGCAGGGGGATATTGGGGAGATGGTGAGGATTGTTTGTGGGTAATATTGAGGAAGGGGGATTTTGTTGGGTTGGTGATAGTTGTTGGGGGTAGTGTGGGGGTTTTGTGAGTGAGTTGGTGGTAGTGGAGTGGGTTGGCTGGTTGGTTGTTTTGTTGGTGAGTGTGTTGGAGGGCAGTATGGAGGAGGAGGGTGGTGATTGTGTGTTTTTCTTTTATATTTTGTCAATAAAAATAATATTTTCTAACACTTGTGTAACTTCCCCTCTTGGGGTTACTATATGGGTTAAAGGAGTTAGATACTAAATACCTGCTCCTTTAGATAGGGTGTTTGCCAATAACAAGTGTAACATGGTTAGTCCACACTGCCTCTCTTTCCCCTCCTGTCACATAATAGGCTGTGACAGGCAGTCTTGTGGATCCCCCTCATGCTAATCTCTGAGTGACAGCAGATGTGATGGGGACTCATGGTCTGTGTGTAGCCTATCAGGGTACAGATCGTGAGCCCTCCCCTTCTTGTTCCTGAGGGACGCAGTGCCAAAGTTAATGAGTGCTCCCGCACCCTTCCAAGAGAGTGGAGGTGTGTAGCCTGTCTCCTCCCTGTAGGAGAGGCCAGCCAGGCCCTTATGGCCATCATCTAAGGCTCCACATTAGAAGAGCGAGCACAATCCAGAGACCTGGGATTCTCTGAAGAACCCTGCATCCACTGTATGGATAAAAACTGACTGCTTAATAAACCCCCTTCTGTTCTACATAACCCTGCCTGAGTTTCCAGTCTGTTGGGCAGAGGTGCATATGATTGCTTCAGTGGGGACTACCTCCAGAAAACCTGGAGTCCACTGACGCTGGAGGTGCTGAACACCAGAAAGAACATCAGAGGTCATCAAAAGCCTGTCCTGGTCTCCATCCCATCACAGCCAGCTCAGCTCTCCAGGACCCTCACAAGTACGCCACACCCCAACACCTTGTAGTTGAAGCAGTATCTCCCAGAGGGTGGGGGGACATGTGTTACACAAGGCAGAGGTTTAGCTCCGCCTCTTTTCTGCTTATAGACAGGGGTTGAGAGAGAGTTGATAAATAGGAGGGAAACATAATTCCAAATGTCAGATCCTGGGAAAAAAGACCAGGGAAGGAGTCCCCTCTATTGTTTTCCAGAGCAGGGAAGTGTCCTTTAAAGTCAGGCCCCTAGTAAAGGAAGCTGCTCCAACAGGGGAGATTTATGTCCTTGAAGGGTTGCTTTATCTGTGGCCCAGGGACTAATCTGAAGTCAGGTTCATCGGACGTTATGACACAGTACCTTAAGTAGGATCCTGGAAGACTGAAATGCCATGCACAAATGAAGACTTACCGCCTGCTGTCTTGGTGCCAGAGTGCAGTATGTGAGGTGAGCAGAGTAGGATACAGAGTTATGACTCCCTATACTACCACAGCGAAGAGGTGGATCCCCTGTTGCGACCCTGGAAAGATAGGGATCTAACAAGAAGCATGGTTAACCCTGACATGAATTAAAGAAACCCATTCAATGTTAAAGCGATGTGCCTTCTCAGTATTGCAATGATGCAGTTGAAGCAGAGAAGAAAACATAGGCACTCCGGTGGACTTAGAAAAAAGTTTATAAAAGGTGATATAAAGCATAGATCGATGTTTCGGTCCTAAGGTGGACCTCAAGATTCAAAAAATATGCAAGGGTGCAGTATATAGAGTATACACAAGATTCATAGCAAACAATACGTAATACACACATCCATTATAGATAATGACTGTTTTGTTTAATAACTACAAAGTTCCTGGCGCCCATTTTTACTATCTGCATACAGTATATGCCCAGGCAGCGCGGATCAGCAGCCCTAACAAAGGTGATACACCCCGAGTAGCAAACAACACAGATATCTATATAAACTCTATTATAGCCGAGCAGGGAGGGTTAAACTTGTTTACTGTGTGTTTATAATCATGTACAGTATTTTAGTGGGGCAATGTTCTGTAGGTCAGGATTAAAACAAAACATTGGTGGGGGGGGTTACATTACCAGTGATAACTAGTATTAACCGAAACAATAGTGTTAAACCCTGTAATGTTCCCATGAACAGCTATGTAGCCAGGACCCCCTTCTGGGTACTCACCGCGGCAGTAGAGCGGCCGCTCGCGGGAAGGTGTGGGGGCGTGTGCGCAGCCCAGCGCGCCTCCTTTCAGAGTGCAGGGGTTGCCGGGGACGCGAGCGGCCGGTTGCTAGGGCCGCGGTCGCGTTGCGAGGCGCTCCCGGCGGTTCCCGGTGCAGGGCGCCGCCATGACAGTTCTTCGCACATGCGCAGACTGCCGATGCGACGGGAGGCCCTGGTTAGTTCGCGCATGCGCAGTACGAGCGCGGGAACCCAGACAAATCATTGAGAGGGCTCTTGGAAGGGACTACAAGTCCCATGAGCCTCAGCAGTGACCCACGTGATGCCAGGGAGCCAATAGGGCTGTAGTATCTCCCTGCAGACAGAGATTGATACATTTCGCGCGCTGAGCCCACGTTAGCAGTCTGGACCAGGAAGAGCTAGGGGAAGGAGATGAGTGCAGGGGTCTGTGACCCACTGCATTAGGCCAGCAGCCCCCTAGGCCCCAGTCAGGTCCTGAGCCCCTCACAGCTTGTGGTGCTACAGGGACAGGCCCTAGGTTAGGGGTTAGATAGGGACACAGCGGATGCTGTGCTCCCCGAGAAGCGGCTCGGGCTCAAGCCTACGCCCAAAGAGACAAAGACTATCTCCAGGGTGGGATCGCCCCTGGCGGACCCTCATGCAAGGTAGCACCGGATCACAGATGCGATCACCAAGCGGCGGATCCTTTTTGAAGTTGCTTGCAGGCCCGAGTGCAGGAGCACTCGGCAGGTACCTTTATAAGTGCACCAACAAATCATATTTATTCTCACATAGTGGCAGCGCTGACCACGGGACAAAGGGGTTAACTGTGGACACGGTGTGGGGATACATGGTGGTGGGTGCAAGGTACACTCCAAGTGGAGTGAATGACATTTGGTACTACGGTACATAGTGTGGAGTTACCCCCTAGGAGGAGTATTATTACAAGTACACAGTAGGGATTACTAAAGTGTGTGATAAGCGTGTAAAGTGTGTGATTATTCCTGTATATATATATATATATATATATATATATATATATATATATATATATATATATATATATATATAAAATATATATATATATATATATAAAACCTGGTTATATACATCTTCGTGTATGTACTGCAAAAAGTGAGTGCAATATTTATCGCTTTATAAATACATTTACAGTGAACATGCAATGTTGCACTAAGAGTGTCATCTCTTTTATTGAGGGTTTGTCCTGCTGAAGCCTGGTACTTCATGTCAAGCAAGTCTTCCATACATACACATTGCTGGTATTTTATTGAGAAATTGTGAGTCCCCACATGTGATTTTTTTGAAGCTGTTTTTTTCCTGTAGAACATATTACACTATATATTATATTTTTTTTTCCACATACGGTGACATCTGCGCTTCCCACAAGCTTCTTTCTGCAATCAACAAAAGGAGGAATTGGATCTTCTCCTTAAGGGTAAAGCTGCGAAGTTTACTGTTTCACATTTATTATTCACTTTATTTATTAAGCACCATTTAAGGTTTATTTACGGTACCTCTATTAGAAGCGCCTCACCCCTCCCATTTTTGCACTTGTCATATATATATATATAAACTGGTTATAAACATCTTCGTGTATGTACTTATTGTATACTTGGGTCCTGTGTAGGCAACCTTCTACATTCCTAGAACCCTACACAGGTGGAGGTGCTGCAAACCAGATCGAGCCAAAGGACTCACCCCAGGTTCCATACAAGCAGAAGCTCAGGCCTCTTGTGAACCTACAGGTATATGCACCACACCTGGTAACACATAGGTTTCCACCCACACAAACTATATCTGTGATTGGGATAGAAGGAATACCCGTTACATTTGGAGGCGCTGCTGAGAGCGCACCTGGAGTGCCTTATTCAATTCAGTACTATCAGAGATCAGCAACATGTTAATCCCCTCAAGTCAAGAGGTCCATGCTTGGGCCGTCACAGCCCGGCAACCACCTAGTTATGTAGCGGCAGTAGGGAACGTTCCAGCGTTAGTGGCGGAAAGTGACATCCGGGACTCTCTGAGAAAGCTCCTGGGCCTAGATCAAGTATGGTGCCGGGGCAGAGTGTACGACTCTACTGTTCATTGGAGCAGCATACTATTCACCGTAGGGCGGGACATATGCCAAGAAACGGCCCCAGACACCCTAGTAGCTCCCGAGGCCCCGCCAGAAGGCTACCCCCTTATATACTCGGACTTACCAGAAATACGAGAAATGTTTTCATCAAGAGACACTACCCAGTCCCTCCAGGTTCCAGATGAACCGTCCACCAATACTTGGCCACCTACCGCACCGGTGTCAAGTTCCCCAAACCGGGTAGACCGGTCTCCACCTAAAGTCTCCTTTACCCCAAGCGCTCTCACGGGAGCCACCAGTTGGGCTGACAGTCCGCCCCCTTCACCAGCACCCGCTCCCTGTGGGCTGAACCCCCGGCCTATCAGAGACAGTAGGGTAACTAATGAAGGTTCCGTAATGGGGGTGATGCTACCACAATTCGTAGAGGCCATCACCATGGTCTCCCAGTCACAAAGCTACCGGAAACTCAAAGCCTTCTCTGGAGTACTTCCAACACCACAGGGGGAGGAAGGGATAGACTCTTGGAGGGAGAATGCATTAAAAGTCATAGAGGAATGGTCGTGCACTGACGCAGTGAAAAGGCAGCGTATCATGGAGTGTCTTAGGCCTCCAGTTTCTACCATTGTAACCATCCACAGGGACCAACACCCAGAGTTGACGGCGTTGGAGATGGTGGAATTCCTGCTGGAAGCATACGGACTAGCAGAAGATGAAGGAGCAATCTGGACGAGGTACTATAATCCTTATCAGAAGGAGGGGGAAGACTTGTCGGCCTTTATACACCGCCTGCAACTGATCTTACTCAATCGTAAGTTGATTCCCGCCTCTGGAATGGATGAGGCGCTTCGTAAGCAGTACCTGCAGGGATCAAGCCCCACTCACCTCCTAGCCAATATGCTCCGCAGCAGACTGATGGAAGGGAGCCCCCCTACGTTCACCGGATTGCTGCGGCAAGTGAAAATTCATGAAGCACATGCCTTGATACACTCTCCCGCAAAACCCAAGAGCTTCTCGTCTCAAAGGGAAAGGGGTCTATGGAGAAAAAGCAAGAATCTGCCGCCCCGTCCAAGGGGTACAGGCCAAAACCCTCCAACCAATCACCTTCCCCCTCCAAGGTTCCTCCAGAACGCCGCGAGGTCGTTTGCTACAACTGCGGTAAGAAGGGCCACTTCTCCAGTGATTGTCCAGAGAGGGAGGACCCAGCAGAGGAGAAACCTCCCAATAGAGGGAATTCAGCCTGGTCAATGGTCTGCTGCGTACAGGCGGCGGAGTCTGGCACAGAACCACCTGCTGGACCCGAAGAGGCTCCTCCTGACTCCGGCCCCAGTGATGACGCCTTACCAGGGGATGCTTACAGTCAAGTAGGCCCATTGGCCATTGTGCGTGTTGTACTGGAAGGGATCTATGCCTCTGCCCTACTGGACACCGGGTCCCATGTGACCATAATATACCGCAAGTTCTATGATCAGCACCTCAAACCCTGCCCCCTGCGGTCGGCCGACCATATGAAGGTGAGGGGGTTGAGTAACGAAGACTACCCCATTGATGGGATTGTAAGGGTTCAACTGGAAATACTCCAACTGAACACTGGCAAGAAACACCCCATGCATGTAGCAGCAATGGTATGCCCGGAGCCCCAAGACCAGTGCCAGTATCCGATCATCTTGGGAACCAATACTGATATAGTACAAGCGGTAATCAGAGCATACCTGAAAGAGACCTACGAGTTGCCGATGGCCAATCCGCTCCTCGATCCCGTTCTATGAGAAGAATGCAATCGGGTATATGCCTTGGAGCATCACGGGGACCTCTACAATCGTCAACGGGGACTGACGACCATTTTACCAGGGGGAGTGCAACGTATGGCCATCTAGTGCTGTTATCCCGATCGAGATGAGAACGATCAACTTTTCTCCCTTGAGAGTACCCTGAGGACGAGGTTCAGTACTTTGGCACTACCCAAAGTGAGAGAGTGGACGACTAAAATCCCTCTACGAACCTACGTATATGTGCAGAACATCTCCCCATTCCCGATGAAACTTGATGCAGGACAAAGTTTGGGTTGCATATATCCGGTTAAGCCCTGTGGAAACAATGCCCCAGGTGAACGCTGCTGCAGTGGGTGAGCGGTTAGTCGACCTGG
The DNA here is from genome assembly GCF_040206685.1 of Ascaphus truei. Classification (NCBI taxonomy): domain Eukaryota; kingdom Metazoa; phylum Chordata; class Amphibia; order Anura; family Ascaphidae; genus Ascaphus; species Ascaphus truei. The sequence continues at coordinate 115,764,197 of NC_134483.1, read as the reverse complement.
ACTTCAACTTTGGCGTGTCAACGTTGCCAACTGAGTGGAAAGATCGGCTGACAACCAAATTGAATAAACAACGGACTGTGTTCTCCACAAGTGAGATGGATGTGGATTGCAGTTGCAGCGCCCAACATGCCATTAGACTGAGTGACGCCACTCCGTTCCGCGAATGCTCTCGCCGCATCGACCCTAGAGATGTGGACGATGTAAGGAACGTCTTGAAAGAAATGGAGACCGCTGGGATTTTGATGGAGTCACGGAGTCCTTACGCCTCCCCCATAGTGGTGGTAAGGAAGAAGAACGGATCTGTAAGGCTGTGTGTCGACTATCGAACCCTGAACAACCATACGATACCAGATCAGTACAACCTTCCTCACATTGAAGAAATTCTGAATGCTCTGAATGGAAGCCAATTGTTCAGTGTTCGCGACTTACGATCTGGGTACTATCAGGTACCCATGAGTGCAGAGGACCAGGAAAAGACAGCCTTCGTCGGCCCCCTGGGTTTCTACCAATTTACACGTGTGCCTCAAGGTATATGTGGGGTCCTTGCTACCTTCCAGCGACTGATGGAGAAGACTATCGGAGACATGAACCCTCGGGAGTGTCTAGTCTACCTGGACGACTTCATTGTCTTTGGAAAGACCCTGGAAGAGCACGAAGAGAGGCTGCTTAAAGTGATAGGCCATCTTGGGAAAGAAGGATTGAAATTGTCCCTCGACAAGCGTCGGTTCTGTCACACCTCGGTGACTTACGTGGGACACATCGTGTCTGCTCAAGGAATCGCCACCGACCCGGCCAAAGTAGAAGCGGTCGTGAACTGGCCTCGTCCTCAGAATGTCACGGAGTTACGATCCTTCCTGGGTTTCTGTGGGTATTATCGTCGCTTCGTAGAAGGGTACTCTAGTCGAGCTAAACCCCTGAACAATCTGTTGAAGATATATCCCGAAGATACAGGAAGGAAGGCCACGTCGGCCCGTCACCGTTTGGCGGTAAATGGACATCTGAGTGTGAAGTTCCTGAAGTTGAAAAAAAGCCTGACCGAAGCGCCGGTGCTTGCGTATGCTGATCCAGAACAACCATACGTTCTGCATGTGGATGCCAGTCTCAATGGATTGGGCGCCGTCTTGCACCAGAAGCACCATGAGGGCCTTCGGCCAGTAGCCTACATCAGCCGCACAAGTACAAGTACCCCACAAGATGAAACATACAATATGATTGTTTGAATTAATTATGTCTCATTGTCATCACAAGGATGCTCATTTGTTTTTACACGAATTTATCGTTTTTAGATGTGTTTGTTACAGTATGTATATATATATTTTTTAATTAATAAAATTGTATGTTTTGATTTTTGTTAAATGGCCGCCCAGTATCGCTATACACATTTTTAATGCACATAACTCATCTTAGATTTATTAGACTTTACAGCATTATTTCATAAATATAAATTAAGGAGCATAGAATAACATTCAATGATTTATGTACATTTGTCTCTTGTTTATGATTTTTGCTAATATTTTTGCTTAAATTTTTTTTTCTATTCATATGTGATCCGCATGATTGGGGGACAGACACTATGCTCCATATTACAGCTTTCTCCTGTGTCCATTTAGGATGATAAGCTGGTTGGAGTCTGGATGTCTGGTCTCCCACTACATGGGGGTATAATATGTGATATGATGGCATGACACTTACAATTTCTCTAGCCATCTATAGTTTAGATGCCATTATTAGATTTTTGTGCTGTTTCTAACCAGCAGCAGGCACGTAGAGCCAGGATGGGGGCGGATACATTCTCCCTTGTGATCACTCCTCCCTGTGTGGCACTCCCCTAGAGGCGTTCCCCTGCAGTGGTGGGGAGATTGCGTGAGGATTGGTTATTCCCCCGTTCAGAGCCGCGATGCGCATGCGCGGGATAAGTTAGATTCTATTGGACATGACGCAAAAGTGACGTCACTGATATCGCGAGATTTGGCAGCCATTGTTACATAAACGGTCTGTATATCGTGTGGAAGCACTTCTTGATAAAGTGCCATGCACGAAACGCGTAGAAGGGTTGCATCCCTTGATTTTATGATACTTCAATAAAGATCACATATTTTTGGCCAGACCTGTTCTTCTTTTGGATCGCGGTGCGCTGCATCACTTTCTACATTGCTGGACATCACTCTCTACAGCAGCACGCGATGGAGGGGATACTCTGGTGAAAGCAGTAATACAGTGAGTACACAGGGCCAACCCAATGAGGTAGAGGAGGCTGTCTTTGGACTACCTACCCCTACCTTCAGGGTATCTGGTGCCCTAATTTGTTGATACTCAAATGTATGCATTAATATTAATCAATATCCAGACTGTACTCCCCTCCTTCCTGTGTATATGACACTTCTGAGCACCTTATCTCACCTCAACTACATCAGCCGCAGTCTGACACCCAGTGAACAGAAATACCCTGTCCACAAGTTGGAGTTCCTGGCTCTCAAATGGGCCATCACGACAAAGCTCCACGATTACCTTTACGGTGTTACGTTTGAGGTAAGTACGGATAACAATCCCCTCACGTACATCAATACCTCGGCCAAATTGGACGCAGCAGGGCACCGATGGCTGGCAACTCTAAACAATTACCAGTTCTCCCTGAAGTATAAGCCGGGGCCTCTGAATGTCGGAGCTGACGCTCTATCACGAGGACCGGGACTAAGTGCTACTCCTGATGATGATGAGTGGGAAGAAATCCCCGGACCAGGGGTGCGAGTTATGTGTAGCACGGCCGCCATCATCAAAAATCAAGTGGCCTTCTCAGAATTACGGGTTGCGGATTCCTTGGGATGCCAGTCGCAGGCTGTCCCAGCAGCCTACTGCGATCCGAAGGAGATGAACATAACTCATGACAAAGTGCTACGGTGGAAAGATCTAGTAGACTACCAAATACAAGCCCCTGTAATTAGTAGTACTAGGCAAGCCGTTGAAAAAAGGAACCCAATCCTCCTGAAGCGTGTTCCCAAAGACTTGGTCGCTTCACTCATGCGGGAAGCGGACAAATTTGAAATTGATAACTGCTTACTCTATCGGGTGGTATCACAACCACCCGGATAGATGTCAACAAGTCCTCCCTAAGAACTTGCAATACATGGTGTTAAAGTCTCTACATGATGAGCATGGACATCTCAGTGTAGAGAAGACCTTTGGGTTAGTCCGAGACCGCTTTTTCTGGCCCAAGATGCGAGAGGCCGTAGAACGCCACTGTCGCCGTTTTTCTCTGTGTATACAATGCAAGACCCTGCCTACCAGAGCTGCACCCATGGGCCATCTGAAGAGTTCTGGCCCCATGGACCTTGTGTGTATGGACTTTCTGTGCATTGAGCCTGATAGCCGAGGAATATGCAACGTGCTGGTCATCACGGACCATTACACCCGGTATGCCCAGGCCTTCCCCACGAAAGACCAGAAAGCCATCACAGTGGCAAAAATACTATGGGAGAAGTACTTCGTTCACTATGGTCTTCCAAACCGCCTTCACTCAGACCAAGGTCAAGATTTTGAGAGTACGCCTATCCGAGAATTGCTCAAAATGTTGAACATTGCTAAATCACGAACAACCCCGTACCATCCCGAGGGAGATGCTTTGCCAGAACGATTTAATCGAACCTTGCTGGACATGCTCGGAACTCTAAAGGGTGCTCAGAAGACTGAATGAGTCGACACGTAAAGGCACTGGTTCACGCGTACAACTGTACCCGACACAAGTCAACTGGATTCTCCCCGTACTTCCTCATGTTTGGACGAGAGGTGAGACTGCCAGTAGATGTACGCCTTCGAGTCTCGACGGATGGGATACACAATGCTACCCATTTCAAATACGTTCAAAGACTTAAAGACAGCTTGCAACAGGCTTACCAGCAGGCTGAGAAGTCTACAGCTAAGCTGAATGCTGACAATAAAAGGCGATACAACCATATGGTCAAATATCGTGAATTTTGTCCTGGAGATGCTGTGTTGCTTCGCAATCTGGGAGTCCCGGGAAAAATAAATTGGCTGACCGATGGAGAGACGGTGTATATGAAATAGAATCTCAGATGCCTGGCCTCCCGGTCTATCGCATCAAGGACACTGAAGGCCGGATAAAGGTATAGCACCATAATCATCTTCTCCCCATTCCACAAGTGGGAGATGAGGAAGCAGAAATATTGGCCACACCACTGAACGGCGAGTCCGATGTCTCAGAAATTGATCAAGAGACTGTACATGATCATTCCAACTCTGAAAATCCAGAAGATCTTATGGAAGGACCCTCTCAAAGGGATCCTCCCCATGGAGGGGCATCTCCCGGAGGAGCTACGGGTAAAGGGCCCTGTAGGCCAACGCCTACTAAGTTGGCTCCAGCGGGCCAGCCTTTGGATCCACAGAGCCTGTGCTTTGTGTCGAACAGAGACTGTTCAGAGACATTTCTCCCCTCAAGGGAAGAGGCTGAGCCTCAGGACTGTACTTATTATTCCCTGGAGGGAGTTGCTGAAGAACAGCTCCGTAGGAGCTAAAGAGTAAGGTAACCTCCAAGCCGGGTAACCTATGATCAAATTGGAGCACCCCATTATGAGGCTCAGCAGTGGGCTCGCAGCAAAGTGCAGTCCGTCATTGTGATGTTCAATGAAATGTACAAGCTGATATAGAGCTGATAAGTGTAAGATCGCATTTGATTGTTGCATTTTTATTATATAATGATGTTGTGCCATTTTCATTATATAACTGCTGTATATAGTTACCTAGTTATGTTTCCCAAGCGAGGTTGTTGGGTTTTTTACCAGGAGGAGGATGTAGCCAGGACCCCCCTCTGGGTACTCACCGCGGCGGTAGAGCGGCCGCTCGTGGGAAGGTGCGGGGGCGTGTGCCGAGAGTACTCAGTTGGTGGTCTCGTGTATGCTGTTACCCAGCACATCGATCCCGGTGACATTATCTCCTAAGGCCTGCTCTGGGGGCTGCTGCTTCTGTCGGCAAGGCTGCTAAACAGGAGAAGGCAGAAGGGGGATCCGTGCGCATATACTCCAGAGACTGTGTACCTTCACCTAATGAGATCGAGACTACTCTAAAGAGGGACTTGTTCCTTACTTCTACAGAAACCAGGAGGTATCCTCCTACCTGAAGTGCATCCCATGGTTCCAGAGACTGCGACACTGGGGACTTGGAGTGAACGATCCTACTGAATCCTGCTACAGTGATTGGTAACCCGTGTCTTGTTACACGGAATGCTTGTTTTTAACTCCTTGATGTACACATTTATTACCCTATAAATGTTTTGACACTTTTTATACATACTTCACTATTGCATTGTGCGCTGTTTTTCTTTTTGTTTTCTCTGCATTATAGGAGTGTTGAGCCACCCTGATTCTGACAGCAGCAGACGCCAGCATTTGCTTCACACATTACACAAAGTTGTGTATGATTTTTCACAGTATGGTGATTATTCTCACAGTGGGTTAGCAATTAATATTTATTTTGGATGGTTTATTGGTTGCGCACGTCACACAACTTTTTCCTTTATTCTGTTTAGTACAATCCTGGAGCTGCCCCCCAACAGAGTGATAAGCCATGTCTTTTATTATACATGATGGAGATTGAGGAGTTGGGTTTAATACTTGTAAATGTGTGTTGACGCATTCATAGGCAACGTGAAGCTGCCGTGACATGCATAGATACGCAACATTATAGTGAATTTTATTTTACACAAAAGGTTGCTACGATGTAATAGAATTTTAATTTCCCTTAAGAAAAGTCGCATCTAGCAGTTATCCCTATAACAGATAAATAACATGACAAATAATTGTGTATAAAAAATATTATTTGTACTGTAAGTATGTGAGCTGTTCAATAGCCTTACTGCGGGCATGGACATATATATATTCACTGTGCCATCTGCCGGACACATACTAATTTGCAATTAAAATAAATAAAACCACCACACCACGGGATGTAATTTCTTTGGCTTCCCGCTGGTTCCCGTTGCTCGCCTACGGTAAACAAAGTGTTCCCATAGTTGGAATCTTCCGCCTTGCCATGGTACCAAAAACAGTACAGTAAGAATTACCACATACATACTGTATGTAACACATGTACCCCCACCATCTGGGAGATACTGCTTCAGCTACAAGGTGTACCTGTGAGGGTCCAGGAGAGCTGAGCTGTTTGTGATGGGATGGAGACCATGACAGACTTTTGATGACCTCTGATGTTCTTTCTGGTATTCAGCGCCTCCAGCTTCAGTGGGCTCCAGGGTTTCTGGAGGCAGTCCCCACCGAAGAATCATATGCACCCCTGCCCAACAGACTGGAAACTCAGACAGGGGTATGTAGAACAGGAGGGGGTTTATTAAGCAGTCACTGCAGTTCTTAACCATACAGCAGATGCAGGGTTCTTCAGAGAATCCCAGGTCTCTGGATTGTGCTCGCTCTTCTTGGCACTGCGTCCCTCAAGAATGAGAAGGGGAGGGCTCAAGATCTGTACCCTGATAGGCTACACACAGGCCATGAGCCACCATCACCTCTGGGGGGTCAATTACCCACAAGACTGTCTGTCACAGCCTAGACGCCTAAGGACTTATGTGACAGGAGGGGAAAGAGAGGCAGGGTGGACTAACCGTGTTACAAATACATTACTGAATATTTGCTTTTAAACCTAGTATTGGGTCCCTGATGGTTGTTAAAATACACATTGGCTATAAATAATATCTTTAGACTATTCAATATTTCCAGATTTGGAACTGAAGACTTGGAGATGAAGACATTATTCATTCTCTTGCAGCTCCATCTTCCATATTTTAAGAAAGTGTGATGACCAAAAGTTGTAGATTTAGGTGCAGACTATTTGAGAAATATGTGACTACTATGCATGATTGATGGAAGGACTACTCATGTTCAAGGAGAACATTATTTTTAAAAGCGACATTAACATCTTTATAGAGTTTGTTACAAAAAAAATTTGAAGCCCTTGTGAACTGCTGATTTCCTACATTTCCTGTGGCTGCAGTCAATATTGATTTTAATCATTTCTGTGATATTTGCTATGACAACAAAACATATGTTGCTGCTGATATAGTGTCTGCCTCAATATTAACATTCTCCTCTTAGCTATCTGTCTTTAGAGAAGGCTCGTCTCTCTGTCATATATATATATATATATATATATATATATATATATATATATATATATATATATATATATATATATATATACACACACACTATTAGTACAGTGGGTATTAAATGCTTAAACGTAATGCACCTACTCGGCCACATTTTAAATTACTATGATATATATGTAGGTGCATTACGTTTAAGAATGTAATACCCACTGTACTAATACTTTACATATATAAGATATAGATAGTTATATATATATATATATATATATATATATATATATATATATACATATATATATATATATATATATATATATAGATATATATCATAGTAATTTAAAATGTGGCCGAGTAGGTGCATTACGTTTAAGCATTTAATACCTACTGTACTAATACTTTTTTTCATACACTAATAACACTATTTATAAAGTTAAAGGCCAGATTGATTATCTGTCTACATATGTAATATACATGATTTTTTTCTGTACTTGCGAAACACAATACCTCTCCCTTTGCTATGTTATTTTTATTCTTGGTTGTACTTTATATCTGTTTATATTTGTGTTATAATTCTAATTATTGGTTTACATTGCTTTTAAAACCTACAGTTTGGATTAGTACAGTACATGTACTGTATGTTTCAATTTAAACAGGTGTCATTTTTTATTGTAAAGTTTCTAATACGCAACAATTATTATTTGGATCAAAAAAAGCATGTAGAAAAATAGTAAAGCTTTCAAAATACATTTATTTTTGTGTCTGCTTTTTTTGGCAGGAGCAGGAGAAGGTGTTCAAGATCTGTGAACTCTTGGTGTTTGAGCCCCACACATTGGCACATGTCTTCGTGGAGGTGTTGGGTGTGGTGTGGTAGGTTCTGTTATACTGTGTGAGGGTGAAGGTGCAGCTGGTTACTGATTTGTCGTAAACATCTCATGGCCGGTTTTAGAATGAAACATAGTTAATCAGTGTTATTTGACAGCTGCTGAGACACCTGCTCAATATTATCTGATATGTTGTTACACATTGCATTGTGCTGCTCTTGTAGCTGATTTTGCTCTCTGCTTACAACTGTGTTAGCTTTAAAGCATGCAGCCAGGTACTTCATTTTTTTTTTACATCAGAGCATGTTGAAAATAATTTTTTTTCTTTAGTATAAATAATTTGTATTATGTGTTTTGGTTGGGGGGATGGGGATACAGAAAGAAAGAGGCTAGGTTAGTTGGACATAGAGGTGTGTGAAGGGTTTGGTAAGGAGTAGAGGGGAAATGTTGCCATAAAAAAAAATTGTATCAGTTTGCATAGTTTACATTATTGTTTTCTTTCAGAGTAGGTAGGTTACATAGTTACCTTGTTCAAATACAGGTACGTGTCTAAATACATTCACAGTTACACAATTATATAGGTATATAGTTACACAATTCCCCAATAATTCCCTTAGTTAGTTTTCATGGAATAAGAGCCTCTTACTCATTGGATTTTAACTATTGATCCAAGGATCCCAAATTTTATGGAATGCTGGTGGTACTGTTTCAAAAAAAGCTGCGAGTCTTTCCATTCCCAGTATAGCATCCACTCTTCTTATTACCATATTTCTTGATGGGGTCGTTTGCTTTTTCCAGGCAGCCGAGATTGTACTTTTCACCACTGTCATTATATGTGAGATGAGCGAGATTAGAGAGGTTAGAGAGGTTCATATTTTTGACTGGCCTAGCCAGTATAATTATTAGAGGGTCCCATGAAATAGTTATTTCCACTGTTTCCTCTATCAATTTTTGTACCATCTTCTAGAGTTTTTGAAGTGAAACTTCTTAGCTGAGGGTAGCTCATTGGAAAATCTCATAGGGTAAAATGGGTTGAGTTGTGACTTCCTATAAAATGGAAGTAGCACGCTGCGCATGTGCAAACTGGGGCAGCAGAAGGGGGCCCAAGGTCTCTGCACAGACCTCAGACTCTCGCACTCCTCTGCGATCCTGAGAAGGGAGAGAGCAGGGCAGCTGCTGCTAGGAGGATGGCCAGCCTGCTCCATCCTGATTGGCTGCATTACACAGCAGCAGACAAAATCACAAATAAAAGCATTTCGTTAGCCACAGAACGGTATCGTCTATTCGTTTTATATATCTTCACTCTTCACACAACAGCTGGCACACACTTGTTCTTCATAGAATCCAGATGCTCATCCCATAATTAATAATATAAATAGTTACCAGATTGTGATCCAGCAAAGAGAGACAGCACACGAGGGGTTAATTACCGATGATGTATTGGAAAAATAAACACACAGAAAACACAGAAAACCAAAGGAAACCAAACGGAACCTTCTTCAGTGTTGTGCAATGTTCAACTGAACGTGACTGTAACTTATACCACCACCAGTGTGCATAATCACCCAATTAACCAATAGAAATCACTCAAAACCTGTGAAAATCATCAGCTGCAGTGTAGTATAAGAAAGCCAATCAGAGCGTCAGGATATGGCATGTTGCTACAAAGCCATAGTGGATTGGCTAATCTTCTGTATACCTAATTGACTGACGTCAGTTTCCAAACTGATCCGCCTTCCTGCGTGACCGGCTGGGAAGCATAGTCATACCCATTGCAAACATCTCCTGTCTGCAAAGAAGCATCTTCCGTTTTCAAGGAAGGCGCATGGGCGAATGTAAACAAATGCTCGTGACTTAATCTTATTGCGCATGCGTGCCAAATGGCGTCCCCAGTCACTATAGTAATCCGCTATTGCTGTTGGGAATAACAGCGCATGCGTGCCAGGTAGCGTCTCATGTAGCAGTAGTAACCACTCTATTGCAATTGTACATATCAGTGCGCGCATGCATGCCAACAAAGTATTATTCCAAGGTCTGTCCTACACATTAAAACGAGGCACAAACAGAGATGCCTATTGCATACAAAGCACGATTGCTAGATCAGTTTGTAGCTTCATATACTTATGTTGAGCGGAGATAGTTAAAGATGTGGGCTGATGAGGCATCCACTAGCAGTGAGTGTTAGTGTTAGTAATTTGACTGTAGCGAGTATATCAAAGACTCTGTGTACTCTTGTGACAATGTGTTATAACCAACAGCTACCCTGTCTTCACCAGTACTAATCTGAGGGGGGAACAGCATTATATATGCATGGCACCACTGACGGCAACAATGTTACTTTCTAACCAGAGGAGGTAATAAATATACACAGCCCACAACGACAGTACAACAGGTATCTGTCTTTATATAATATACTATCTATATAATATAACTTAGCTAGATCCAAGTATATGGATCACTGAGGCAATCATCATTATATGTGAGGCCGAATAGTACAACAGCACAGGTCTTTACCAATTGGGTTAATTAACATTTGCCATTTAATCTCACTTAAACTGCAGAAACTTTTGAGGTTATAATCTCCTATGAATCAGGGGTTATTAACCCCAGCAGTCCCCTCACTACACTAGGGACTGTTCACAGGACTTTCACTATCACTTTGTAAATATTTGTAAATATAATTGCACTTTTTTAACACTTTGTTTGGTAATTGTTACCAGATAACCCTTGGATATACTATACATCTAATGTTTAGAGCCTCAGCCTGGACTCCAATTAGAGTTCAAATGTTAGTATTTTGAAGCTTACAATATAAGACATACAGTATGAAGGAATAGGGAATTTTCCCAACCGAATATTATTAATTTGTCTTATCAGCGCTATTAGTTCTTAGGTTTTAATTGAATTTCTTTTGTTTCTATGCTACTAATAAACATTTATTATAATTTATATTAGTGGGGATGGAATTCCATCTCTTTCCAGTAAATTAACTTCCATTTTAAGATTACAGAGGTAGAGTGCATTGCTTTAAAGGAATACTTTTCTTCTTTTTCTACTAGCATATTTTATTCCCTATTTTCGTACCCCTCATTATGAGAAATATAAGCTGAGCAGTAGCCATCTTTTCGTATGTTCACACTCAACAAGAGCCATTGCCATCATGGGCATATAAGGCACAGGCATCACCAGGACAAATCTGCAAAGCGACGGTGTGGTCTTCATTTAACACATTTATGAAGTATTACAGATTAGAGATTCAGGCTTCATCTGACACAAGCTTTGGACGAAAAGTGTTACAGTCTGTAGTAAAATAGTGGAAAATGTAATCAATAAAATGGTTGAAACTGATATTGGCATTTGGGTTTTGTTTTCCTTCCCTAAATAATACTGCTGAGGTATGTCCCTACGGTGCCCACTGCCAGGGTGAACAGGAAAAGAGAAAATTTAAACAACTTTCTGTAATTTTCTTTTCCTAGAACCATGGCAGTGGGCACATAGTTACCCTCCCTATGTATGCCTGATGTATATCAGTTGTATTTTTCAGCTATGGGAGAATCCAAAGACTAATCTGCAGGTAGTGGGAGGGGCCTTTATGGCCTACCTGCAAGAATTCAATTTCCTGTCCTACAAAATTGAGGATGAAGTTAACCCTACGGTGCCACTGCCATGGTTCCAGGATTAGAAAATTACGGTAAATTGTTTACATTTTCTTTTTTCATGTATAGTCTGATTCTCTCTAATTGTGCAAGCTAAAGGTTCTATCAGTAATGCAAATAGGAGGGGGATAGAGGTCACTCCTGTAATGTACCATTTGCTATTTTAATCTCATTACGTTTTCTCTAGGCAATTTCAATGTAGCTGAGTGATGTTCATACAGTTCTTGGATTCCACTCAGGTATGGGCTTGTGAACACAGATGTTGTTAAAGTTCTATTAAGGAAGGGCCAGCTGATCCTGTTGAATGCTTTTTCAGCACCTACAGTATGCTCAACAGGATCACCTTTTCCTTGTGTATATTAATATGGTTAATTATGTTAATAATCTTCCTGGTCATTTCATTTGCTTATGAAACCCACTTGATCATTATGGATATACGTTTTGAGAGTATAGGATTCAATTGGTTAGCCAGAATTGTTCTATATATATTAAGGTTTGAACTTAGAATTGAAATTGGGTGGTGTCAGGAATCGGCGTTCTACGCGCTCCCCACACAGAGCACTCACTTCCCTCGGCGATTCCCCTGCTAAGCGCCGGGCGCGCCCACGCCCTCCCGCGCGCACACCTGCACCATCCACTGGCTTGGTCCACACGCGTACACGCATTAAAGAGCACGCTCACTCTGCACACTCTTCTTCTCGTCCCCGGACCTCAGGCTCCGCCCCCGCAAGCCGCACGGGCATACTCAGGTTACCAACAAGTCTCTGCATGGAAGTACTTCAGGATTCTCTTAGTGTTTTCACAGGTTCTCACATGGCTCGTACGACTACCCCCTCTGGCTCTCGATCTCGGCACTCCTTGGACAACTCTCACTCTGATACCCCTTGAACCCGGCTTGGACTACAACCTATTTCCGCTCTCCACTCCTTGACCTCAGCAAGGCATTCTTCACTCTATCTCTACAACCGGTACCGGCAAGTATTGTCTACATTACTACATTACTACACCTGGCCTGGCAACGCTTTATACCACACTCCGGACACGCTCCCTTTGCTGCGGGTGCGTGTATTACCAATTCCCCCTTCAGCTCAGGGAACGGGTCTGGTCTGCGGGCAGGACCAGCGTAACATTATGTCGAGCCCACAAGACGCAGACCAGACTGACATGGCCTCCATGATAACGGCCATGTATCAACAAGTCCAGGCCCTAACTGACCAAATGGCTCTTCTCACTCAACAGGTACAGGACATTTCATTTCAGGCCCCACCTGTGGCCGCACCGCCACTGTCGCCAGAACCAGTATCCGCCGCGACCTCGGGCCCGAAGATCCCGGCACCTAAACAGTATGCGGGGGATCCGCACGCCTGCCGCTGTTTCCTCAATCAATGCGAGATCCAGTTTGAGATGGCTCTGCAGCAGTATTCCACTGGTCGCAAGAAGGTGGCGTATGTGTACAGTCTACTTACAGGTAAACAAGAGAAAAATATTGGGGTGGAGTACCCCTATTAGCTAGTGCTACAGAGCATTAACCCACTCGTAGGAAGTTGTGAATGTCTTTCTGCAAACCAGATCACATGATGTCACAAATACATGCTTGAGGCTGTAGGCATTAACCCCTAGATGGCACACGGTCTAGCAGGGATGAAGAGAGTTGTGTGGGGGAAGTCCTGGAACCCCCCCAGACCTCTCATTCCTCCGTGAACAAATTGAACCTATGAACCTGGGGCAGCTCTCATTTGGCAGTAGTGTACTCACATATGTCTATATGAATCCGGGTCTGTGTGCTCCTTTGCTGAGTGCAGACAAAACGAAATCACCTATACCGATGAGGAGAGGTGGATCAGCGGGCACTACGATGCAGGAAGAAAATGCTGAGGCTGGACTGTGCTGTAAACGGTTTCCTTTATTAAAACATAGATAAAAAGAGGAGGGGGAGCATACCCCTGCACCTCTAACGCGTTTCACCTGGCGATTGGGCTTTTTCAAAGAGTAACATTACCCGTGCGTGAGACACTGAAATACCGGAAGTAAACCGGACGTGACATCACTCAGCCAATGAATTGCGAGTGTGCCACGAATGGCATGATGGGAATCTGCATTCATGGCTGATGTGCGCTCGCGCGAGATACAGAGGCATCAGTGTCATGCGCAGTAGAGACTAATAAATTAAAAACAAAGAGTATACATTTTGCAATCCATTATAACTATAATTGCAGTTGGTTTTGATTAATTATTATACTACAAGTCCCAAACATATGGTAACATATATGTGGTAGTATATACAAAAATTGTTCATTGATTATTTGTTTTTATATAACTGCGGATGGCAAACTTATGATTACAATGATAAGTTAAAAACAAGTAAAGTCAAGGGTTAATGGATATTTCCAATACATTAATATTAATATTAACGTTCTTAATTTTCATATAAATAGTGCATTTTATAGAAGTTCAATTGAATTCTAATTACTTACAGGTAAAGCGCTGGCATGGGCCTCCCCAATTTGGGAACTACGTCCCGATATCACCCGCGATTACGCAGCCTTTAGACGAGACTTTCGACAGGTCTTCGATACCTCCGCACGCCAAGAAACTGCCTCTGACTCTTTGCTTGAGCTTTCTCAGGGACGTCGTTCCGTGGCCCAGTACGCCTTGGAGTTCAGGACCACAGCAGCTGAGACACGATGGGACCAGGAGGCTTTGGTCTCAGTCTTCTGGGGAGGCTTAACGGATTCCGTGAAGGACGAGCTCGCCTCACAACCCAGGCCAGGGCTTCTGGAAGAACTCATCTCCCAAGCCAATCGAGTGGATCAGCGCCTTCAGGTACGCTGCGTCCAGCGCCAGCTTCCCCGATTTATGCCCTTCCGTGCTCCTTCTCCCAGATTCTCTCCAACCACAGGACCTGCCATCTCCCCGCTACCCGCTCTGGAGGCTCCTGAGCCAATGCAACTTGGAGTCCAGCGTTCAAGGACACCGATACAGCAAGCTCGCCAAGCCGGTGGATTATGTTATTACTGCGGATCCCCCGAGCATCTGGTCCGTGAATGTCCACTACGCCCAGGAAACGACCAAACCCAGTGAGTACGAAGGGGCACTCCCTGGGTTCTAAATCTCCTTGTCCCCTTTCCAGGAAGGAACTTCCCAAAAGATTGACCATTCCATTTCTCTCTCGGGTCCTACCTTCCGCGACTCCGGCGCGGGAGGAAATTTCATGGACCAAACCTTCTCTAAACAGAACCAGATTCCACTCGTTAGGAAGAAGTCTCCCGTTGCCTTGGTCGGGATCGACGACCGTCCGCTCACCTCGGCATACATTTCCTTGGAGACTTGCCCCATCACCCTTTCCTCTCATTCCCACAAAGAGACATTGGCCTTTGATATAATCCACGCTCCCGGAACTCCAGTCACTCTCGGCTTGGTTGCAGAAGCACAATCCTCTCATCAACTGGACATCCCAAGTTCCTATTACTTGGAGGTCAAGGTCAGAGAAGCCATCTCCACCAGCCATACTTCCACCTCAACTGCTGGCCAATACCTCTGTTCCTGAGGTTATTCTTCCTTCTGTTTACCACCAATTCCGGGACGTTTTCAATAAGGTACAGTCAGACCATTTGCCGCCACACAGGACTTACGATTGTCCGATCGATCTGGTTCCAGGTTACTCCCTACCCAAGTCCAAGACCTACCCCTTGTCGTTACCAGAATCTCATGCTATGGATGAATATATCCAGGAGAATCTCAAGAAAGGCTTTATTCGTCACTCCAATTCCCCAGCAGGGGCTGGTTTTTCTTCGTCAAGAAAAGGGACAGGTCGTTGAGGCCTTGCATCGATTACAGGGGTTTGAACCGCATAACTGTTAAAAATCGTTACCCCCTCCCCCTTATTACTGAACTGTTCGATAAATTACAGGGGGCCAAGATTTTTTCCAAGTTTGACCTACGTGGTGCCTATAACCTGGTGCGCATCAGGAAGGGGGATGAATGGAAGACGGCCTTCAATACGCGTAGCGGACACTACGAGTATCTGGTAATGCCCTTCGGCTTATGTAATGCTCCCGCTGTCTTCCAGGATTTCATCAACGACGTCTTTCGTAAGGTACTCAATATTTTTGTTATAGTATACTTGGATGATATCCTGATTTTTTCCAAAGATCTCCAGGACCATATACGCTATACCTCCTACTTTCCCGTCTCCGTGAACACCATTTGTACGCCAAACTGGAGAAGTGCACCTTTCATCAGACCTCTACTCCGTTCCTGGGGTACATCATTTCCGATGAGGGTTTTATGATGGATGCCGGTAAACTTCAAGCAGTCACTGAATGGCCAAGACCCAATTCTCTCAAGGCCATACAACGTTTTTTAGGGTTTGCTAATTACTATCGTAAGTTTATACGGAGTTTTTCTACCATTGTGGTACCTCTCACTGTGCTCACCAAAAAAGGAGCTGATCCTTCTGCTTGGTCATATGAGGCCATCTTCGCCTTCGAGACACTCAAGGAAGCTTTTATATCCGCACCTATTCTCCGTCATCCCAACATTGAACTTCCCTTCGTCCTGGAGGTCTACGCTTCTGATTGCGGCGCTGGAGCCGTTCTTTCTCAGAGAACCACACCTCAAGATAAGTTACATCCCTGTGCATATTTT
This sequence comes from Ascaphus truei, assembly GCF_040206685.1. Taxonomy (NCBI): domain Eukaryota; kingdom Metazoa; phylum Chordata; class Amphibia; order Anura; family Ascaphidae; genus Ascaphus; species Ascaphus truei. The sequence continues at coordinate 115,747,947 of NC_134483.1, read as the reverse complement.
TCCAGGAAATTCTCATCTGCCGAGAGGAACTATGACGTGGATAACAGGGAACTTCTGGCCGTGAAGATGGCTCTTCAAGAGTGGAGACACCTGCTGGAGGGGTCGAAAGAGCCATTTACTATTCTCACGGACTACAAGAACCTTCTTTACATAGAAAACGCTCGACGCCTTGGTCCACGACAGGCTGGTTGGGCTCTTTTTTTTTCTCGATTCGATTTTCACCTTTCCTATATCCCCGAGACCAAGAACGTAAAGGCAGACGCACTCTCCCAAATACATTCTTCTGAACAGAGACCAGAGGAACCTTTGGAGACCATCCTTCCCACAAGAGAGGATTCTCGCCACGTCTACTTTCAAGAATCTCGACAAGATTTTGCACTCCCAGAGACGCATTCCCAAGGACTTGGTCGTTCCCGACAATAAACTCTTCGTACCTTCCAAATTTGTTCCAGAGGTCCTGTCTTGGGGTCACTCCTCGAAATCTGCAGGTCATCCAGGTTTTAAGAAGACTACTGATCTCATTCGTCGGAATTTCTGGTGGCCAAGGATGTCTCAAGATATTCTGGAGTTTACCCGCGCCTGTCCCACGTGCGCTCAAAGCAAGACTCTCCGTCAAAAGCCTCAGGGTTTTCTGTTACCTCTTCCAGTTCCCGACAGCCCCTGGTCCCACATTTCGATGGACTTCATCGTGGAGTTGCCCAGGTCCAGAGGAATGAACACGATCTTGGTGGTCGTGGAAAGGTTCTCTAAGATGTCCCATTTTATTCCACTTAAGAGATTACCCACATCTCCCGCCCTTGCTGACATCTTTACGGAGCAGATTTTCCGGATTCATGGGATTCCTTCGTCTATTGTTTCTGAAAGAGGTTCGCAATTTGTATCCAAATTTTGGAGAACTTTCACCAAGAGATTGGGCATCTCTTCTTCTTTCTCTTCCGCCTATCATCCACAGTCTAATGGACAAACAGAGAGAATCAATCCCTGGAGAAATACCTGAGATGTTTCATATCCGATTCCCAGGATGATTGGGCTCAACTCCTTCCTTGGGCAGAGTACGCTGTCAATTCTGCAAAAAACGAAGCCACCCGGGAGTCGCCCTTCTTTATAAATTATGGGTTCCACCCCCCCTGCCTACCCATCTCCAACATCCCTTCTGGAGTTCCAGCCGTAGATGAACGCATTTCTGCTCTCCAAACCAAATGGTCTAGGATTCAGTCTACCCTTCACGACTCCTCCCGCAGATCGAAACTACAGGCCGATCGTCTTCGTCGTTCGGCGCCCAGTTACAAGCCAGGGGATTTGGTATGGCTCTCCTCTAAGAATATCCGCCTCAAGGTACCATCTCCAAAATTGGCACCTAAGTTCCTGGGTCCCTTCCCTATTAGTGAACAAATCAATCCTGTGGCATTCCGGCTCCAACTACCACACAGTATGAAGATTCCCAATGTCTTTCATGTGTCCCTCTTAAAACCATTCATCACCAGTCACTTCTTTCCGGATCAGACTCGTAAACCGGACCCCATTACTTTCCAAAATAACGAGGAATACGAAGTTCACTCTCTTTTGGATTCTCGCCTATCCAGGGGCCAGCTCCAGTTCTTGGTGCAGTGGAAGGGCTTTGGCCCTGAAGAGAGATCCTGGGTACCTTTAAAGGACATTCATGCCACCGCCCTTCTTAAGTCCTTCAGGAAAAAGTTTCCAGAGAAACCGTTCATGGACCGTCCTGAGGCCGTTCCAGAAGAGGGGGGTACTGTCAGGAATCGGCGTTCTCCGCGCTCCCCACACAGAGCACTCACTTCCCTTGGCGATTCCCCTGCTCAGCGCCGGGCGCGCCCACGCCCTCCCGCATGCACACCTGCACCATCCACTGGCTCGGTCCACACGCGTACACGCGTTAAAGAGCGCGCTCATTCTGCACACTCTTCTTCCCGTCCCCGGACCTCAGGCTCTGCCCCCGCAAGCCGCACGGGCATACTCAGGTTACCAACAAGTCTCTGCATGGAAGTACTTCAGGATTCTCTTAGTGTTTTCACAGGTTCTCACACGGCTCGTACGACTACCCCCTCTGGCTCTCGATCTCGGCACTCCTTGGACAACGCTCACTCTGATACCCCTCGAACCTGGCTTGGACTACAACCTATCTCCGCTCTCCACTCCTTGACCTTGGCAAGGCATTCTTCACTCTATCTCTACAACTGGTACTGGCAAGTATTGTCTACATTACTACACCTGGCCTGGCAACGCTTTATACCACACTCCGGACACGCTCCCTTTGCTGCGGGTGCGTGTATTACCACTTCCCCCTTCAGCTCAGGGGACGGTCTGGTCTGCGGGCAGCACCAGCGTAACAGGTGGTAACTCCTGCAATGGAGTGGATCTCTGCCTTCTTTATGGAAAATTGTTATATTAGCGCTAGCCATCTGTTCTGGGATCTGAATCCCTTCCAAAAAGTAGTTTTAAAGATTTAATAAGTGTGGAAATAGTATTTTGATATATTTTTTAATAATGTAGGTGTGTGAACCCATCGGGTCCTGGAGTTTCATAAGTTTTTAGTTCTTTGATTGACGACATTTATTCTAACAATATTCATGTCTGAATCCCTCTTAACTAACTAGCAAGTATACTGGCATCTTTATTGCCCTTGTCGTAGAACAGCTCTTTGGTCCGCCACAGCTTATTTTCAGTATCTTCCATTTTTATCTGCTCTAGCTCTCAAGAGTGTCTTGTATAACTTTTAGATGGGCAGTTTTTATGATTTTTTTCTAGTAACAATATTTTTTTTCTATGTCCTTAAATAGCTGAATTTTAGTGTGATGCTATGGAGATAATCGTTCCCCTGATAGTTGCTTTATGCATTTCCAATAGGGTAGCACAAGATTCTAAAGTGCACTTATTCAGGTTAAAGAAATCTTCCAGAGAGTCTTTTATCCTTGCCTCTATATCGGGAATATTAAAGGAGTCATTAAGTCTCCATTGATTGCTTCTTGGAATGAGGAAAGGAGTTTTAAGGAGATCCTCCACTGGGGAATGGTCTCACCATTTAATTGGGCCAATACGTGTTTGGGAGATTCCCTGTAGAACATCTGGTGACACAAAAAAATGGTCAATTCTAGAATATGTATTATGTTGGATAGAGTAGAATGTATAATCTCTCTGAACCTGATTTTGTGTTCTCCATGCATCCATCAAGGAATATTACCTCATCATGTCCCTGACATTTTTCCCTACCTTATAGGTCTGAGTGGAGTGCATCTTGCCACCTTAGTTACATAGTTACATAGTAGATGAGGTTGAAAAAAGGCATACTGTACGTCCATCAAGTTCAATCTATGCTAGATTTAGAAAACAGTTTACTTTACTATATTTATATATATATATATATATATATATATATATATATATATATATATATATATATATATATATATATATATATATATATATGCAAATATAACTGTATGCTCATCTGCATGTCTTAGGCAGGTCTGCAACCCCGCCTTTCCCCATTATCACCCAGCATACAGCACTTCCACTGCAGCAAGGGATTCTGGGAAATGACATGCAAATGAGCACACAGTGTCACTTTTTGCCTCAATAACCATTTTTAACATGGTTCCCTATAGGCTTAAGCTTGCTGCATGGTCACAGCTTTGAGCACAGCCAGGGTTAAGGTGCATACCCAGAAAACCACCCACAGACAGCCGTTTCGACCTTGATGGGTCTCATCAGTGTGGGGTTGATTTTACTGGGAATGCAAGAGAGGCTATGGGATAGGCTAAACCATAATACTGAGTTAAGTTATGGTGAGTAAAAAAAGTGACAAAAACCCTCCACAGGAAAGCAAATATGCAAATATAACTGTATGCTCATCTGCATGTCTTAGGCAGGTCTGCAACCCCGCCTTTCCCCATTATCACCCAGCATACAGCACTTCCACTGCAGCAAGGGATTCTGGGAAATGACATGCAAATGAGCACACAGTGTCCCTTTTTGCCTCAATAACCATTTTTAACATGGTTCCCTATAGGCTTAAGCTTGCTGCATGGTCACAGCTTTGAGCACAGCCAGGGTTAAGGTGCATACCCAGAAAACCACCCACAGACAGCCGTTTCGACCTTGATGGGTCTCATCAGTGTGGGGTTGATTTTACTGGGAATGCAAGAGAGGCTATGGGATAGGCTAAACCATAATACTGAGTTAAGTTATGGTGAGTAAAAAAAGTGACAAAAACCCTCCACAGGAAAGCAAATATGCAAATATAACTGTATGCTCATCTGCATGTCTTAGGCAGGTCTGCAACCCCGCCTTTCCCCATTATCACCCAGCATACAGCACTTCCACTGCAGCAAGGGATTCTGGGAAATGACATGCAAATGAGCACACAGTGTCACTTTTTGCCTCAATAACCATTTTTAACATGGTTCCCTATAGGCTTAAGCTTGCTGCATGGTCACAGCTTTGAGCACAGCCAGGGTTAAGGTGCATACCCAGAAAACCACCCACAGACAGCCGTTTCGACCTTGATGGGTCTCATCAGTGTGGGGTTGATTTTACTGGGAATGCAAGAGAGGCTATGGGATAGGCTAAACCATAATACTGAGTTAAGTTATGGTGAGTAAAAAAAGTGACAAAAACCCTCCACAGGAAAGCAAATATGCAAATATAACTGTATGCTCATCTGCATGTCTTAGGCAGGTCTGCAACCCCGCCTTTCCCCATTATCACCCAGCATACAGCACTTCCACTGCAGCAAGGGATTCTGGGAAATGACATGCAAATGAGCACACAGTGTCACTTTTTGCCTCAATAACCATTTTTAACATGGTTCCCTATACCTTTTACTCACCATAACTTAACTCAGTATTATGGTTTAGCCTATCCCATAGCCTCTCTTGCATTCCCAGTAAAATCAACCCCACACTGATGAGACCCATCAAGGTCGAAACGGCTGTCTGTGGGTGGTTTTCTGGGTATGCACCTTAACCCTGGCTGTGCTCAAAGCTGGGACCATGCAGCAATCTTAAGCCTATAGAGAACCATGTTAAAAATGGTTATTGAGGCAAAAAGTGACACTGTGTGCTCATTTGCATGTCATTTCCCAGAATCCCTTGCTGCAGTGGAAGTGCTGTATGCTGGGTGATAATGGGGAAAGGCGGGGTTGCAGACCTGCCTAAGACATGCAGATGAGCATACAGTTATATTTGCATATTTGCTTTCCTGTGGAGGGTTTTTGTCACTTTTTTTACTCACCATAACTTAACTCTATATATATATATATATATATATATATATATATATATATATATATATATATATTTACGTATTGATCCAGAGGAAGGCAAACAAAAAACCCCAGTGTCATAATATCTCATAGGGGGAAAAATAAATGCCTTCCTGACTCCAAGAATTGGCAATCGAATTACTCCCTCAATCAACATTCTTCCCATGTTTACTTATTTGGTATATCCCTGTATACCTTTCCTTTCAAAAAAGATGTCTAACCTTTTTTTGAACAAATCTATTGTATCTACCATCACTGTCACCATGGGTAATGAATTCCACATTTTAACTGCCCTTACTGTAAAGAACCCTTTCTTTTGTTGCTGGCGAAATCTCCTTTCCTCCAACCTAAAGGGATGCCCCCGAGTTATTTGTACTGCCCTTGGGATGAATAGTTCATTTGAAAGCTCATTGTACTGTCCCTGAATATATTTGTATATAGTTATCATATCCCCTCTTAGATGATAAAAATGATATAGCACATTACTGGTGAAAGCCCTTCATAATATATGATCACTAACAAATATGAATATAAACGGCGAAAAATTATATTTTCTGAAATATTAGCTTATCAACAGTTAGGACGCATATTTCTGAAGTTTTATTATCTTACAGAAAGAAGCAAAACGTTTGTACCCCAGTATGGTTTTACAAATTCTATTACAACAGAGCCTTCATATCTGCAGTCTGGCAGGATAATTGGTATTACTGTAGTTCAAACTGACTATTCCTAATTTTTTAGACAATGTATATACTCTTTTTATAAGAGCTTTGTCATTACATTTTCATCTTTTATATTACTTGTAGATTCTGCCCTACATATTTTAAGCTTCAGTGTGATATTATTGTGTGTGCTACCAAAAAAATGTTTGATGATTGGGTTTCACATATATTTATCAATTACAGTTATTTTGTGGGCTAGAATTCTTTTGTTTTAATGTGTTCATCGTGTCCTAGATTTTGTGCTCTACATGCACCTGATAGAGTAAGATGTACCACATGTTTTGCCTGCCAGGAAAATCTCTATTTGATTTTTTACCTTTTCTGTGTCATTGCACTAGTAAACTTCTCGAGTATAATATGTAGGTCATATGACTGGAACCCATTAAAAGATTTTTTTGACCACGAAAAGGATAAACATACAGCATACGTGAGACCCAAACTGAGAACATTTTGCAAACACCTGTTTACCTTGATCTCTACAACTCTGCATGTAAAAAATGACTACTTGTGATGAAGAAACAGTGTAAGCCGAGGATGTACAGAGGATGTACATATGTAGACAGTTTTATTTTACCTACTGGTAACACGTGTTATAATAATATCACAGAGTTTCCATAGGATTCAATGTAAGTGATCATTCAGAATATCCCACCATAACGTGCCAGTGGAAACAATAACTATGGCTACATACAGTAGAAAGGGCCGTGCTACGCCCGAAACGCGTTGGTGGGGCGACTTTGTTGCCATTTTTGTCCAATATCCTATGACCAATAAATAACTCTTTATGGATAACACACTTTCCTCTTCATAACATTTTTTGCTCATTGGGTACTTGTGAGTAGTGCTCTGCTACCTTCCTCATTGTTCCTGTCTACATACAGTATGTAAAGGTTTCTCTATATATGGAAGCTGACAGACATTGAGTGCTGTTACTATATAAATGTCATTATAAGTACCAATCAGACTCTATATTCATGAAACTTAATCAAAGACTTGTTGGTCTCAAATCTCATTTACCTCTATTAGGAGGGACAAAGACCAACATTGGATCCATATCCAGTAAAATGAAAGGAACCTGCTGACTTGGGAAGTGGGGGGGGCTTAAAACCTGGGAAGGAGGGGCCACTAACCAGCTGAAAATACGTTAACAAAACACAGAACCCCAGCAAGCTCTTTTTGGGAACCCCTGAGCCCGCCCCTCCCCATTTCCCAAGTCAGCAGGTTCTTTTCATTTTACTGGATATAGATCCAATGTTGGTCTTTCTCCCTCATAATTGAGGTAAATGAGAATTTTAATCCTAATAGAGGTATATTAGTATTTTATCTGGTAGTGTTAGGACCTGCGAACTGGGTTTGCCTTGTCGTGGCTCGCAGGCTTACAATGCTTTGGCCAAAGGGTTAAACTACTGTAAATGACCCTTTTTCAAGAGAATAAATAAGTATTTCACTGTGTAGTTTTGTCATATTGGATATAGCATTGGGCTTCTCTGTCGCTTGTTGTATACATTTCCCACGCTCAATAGCTCTCCTTTTTGACACTTATGTACATATATATTTTGTGGGGGCTCAGGGGTTCCCAAACAGAGCTTGCTGGGGTTCTGTGTGTTGTTTGTTAACTTATTTTCAGCTGTCTCAGCTGTTGGAGGTTAGTGGCCCCTCCTTCCCAGGTTTTAAGCCCGCCCATCCCCACTTCCCAAGTCAACAGGTCCTTGGCAAAAATCCTGATCCACAAAATTTCCCCCAGACTCGGAGTCGATGAATGCGGAAGCAGGTACTCTGAAGTCAGCACCCTCGAGGAAGATGGGGAGCATAATCCTTTTCGGCAGGTTCCTTTGCATAGAGGGGGAAGAAGAAATAGTACCCAATGAGATTCCCCCATACCTTATTGGGTGTTTGCGTTTCCCGACCTCGTGGGACAGTGATGCGCCCGATGCTCAGGCAATCCGCAGTAGAGACATAGACCTTCATTCCTCCGACGTTGTTTCTCTGAGAATAAAAGTTGATAACTCCCTAACTGCATGGGTTCTGGAGCTTCCAAAGCAGGGAAAGTGGTAGGAGTAGGGCTACGTTTAGGAGGCATAGAGGTAAGAGAGCATGAATGATGGTGTTCAACCCGCCTCTCCTGAAGGCGTTGATCCACCCTGATACATTTGGCTATCAGATCCTCAAGCACACTCATTCTTCAGAGTCTCGGAGACCTTGCCAAAAGGCCGTGGTAGAGCTTCATCGTTCAAGCCGTCTCCACAGCGATGGTCCGGAACTCAAGAGCATATTTTGCAATGGATCTATGGCCCTGTGAAATGTGAAACAAGGAAGAAGCAGCAGTGACCTTCTGGCCTGGAGAGTCAAAACCTGTTTGAATTGTTTTTGAAAACTTGCGAAGTTTTGCGTAAATTCAGGTCTCTGTACCCAGATAGAAGAAGCCCATGCCAAAGCATCTCCAGTTAATAATGCAATAATATAAGCCACTTCTGTGGGAAGAAAAGCGAGAAGGGGTTAATTCGAACTGAATGACGCATTGGTTGTGAAACCCTGTGCACCCTTTTGGGTCCCCTGCATAGCGATTGGGAGTGGGGAGTCGTGGCTCCAGAGGGATATTAAACTCCGGATTAGAGGTGGAAAAATTTGTAGGTCGGAGAATTCTAGACTGAGACTGTTGGAGCGAGACTGCGGCTAACCTTTGAGTCAGAGCAGCGACATGATTATCAAGTACTGGAAGTGCTCGGAAATAGATGACAGTGCTTGGCCCATCTCAGGGGGGTCTATGTTTGTTGTGCTCAGCATATTTTAACGCTCGCGCTACCCACAAACAAGGCAAGACTCCGGCTCTGAGGTGGGAAGGTACAAATCCACGCACACACAGCAGAGGAAGTGTGCCTGGAAGGCGGATTGTCTAGCTTTGCCGGGTCAGGGTTGGAGAGAGAGGGTTAATCGGTATACTTGCAGGTCCTGGGTTTGGAGAGAGTAGAATTGTAGACGTCCGTTAGCCGTGGTCTGTGATTATAGATCGTCCAGGTCCATTAGCCGTGATATGGGGTTGGAGTAGTCGTCGTAGTTGAGGGTAAGCCGAGGTCAATATCCAGAGGAGTTCACTTACAAACCAGGTCGGTACACAAGAGGTTAATCTGAAAGACAAGACTGTAGGAAGAGGCAAGGCTACACTGAATTATGCTAAGCACTGACTGCGGTCCCAGCGGAAGCTGAGATATGCTGCAGGAGACAAGAAGCACAATTGATGCTTGACACACAGCTGGAGATCATTGCATGTCGTCACGTGCGCGCGCCATGCGCGAGAGCAGCGTGGCACGTCCATGGGGTGGAGCCAAGCCAAGCAAAGCCATCGCAAAGGACATGTTCCCTGATTCCTTACTTACCGCTCTCTCTTCTTCTCTCTCACTCCACCCCTCCCACTCACTTACCCATTATCTCACTCACTAACCCATCCTCTTTCTAACTGTAGCCATGCCTGGAGTGACAGGGGAGGAGGGCTACGGCCTGTGTTCTGCCCAATCCGGGCTCAGACCTTGGACCTTTCCCCTCTGTACTTAAGGAGCTGCAAACCTAAATTTAGTCAGTGTCTCTACCCCCGAGAGAGACAGGTACTCACACTGGGGTGTATCTAGCATTAGAGTGATACATTAGAGTGATACATTAGAGTGATACCTTTCTCCTGGCTCTATTAGGGAGTGAGGGAAGAGTAAGGACTGCCTCTGGTGCTCTTGGGACCAACCTGAAGTTGGGAATCAGTTGTACTGTGCGGACAGAGAAGGTTGCTCTGTATGCAGAAAGGAAAAAAAGGTTCCAGTTAACTATACTCCTGCCTAGTGTGCAATCTGTCCGGGGGGAGTGGAGTAAGTTCTTCTGCAGGAGTTTGCCTTCATCTTCCTGGAGCCTGCAGCATTTGGAGGTGCTGTACCAACAGAGATGAAGACCAATAATGTACCCCAGAAGTCTGTCCAGATGTTCCCAATACCACTGGCGGACCACTCAGCATCCTGGAACCAGCAGGTAGCCAGCACCATACACCATGTAATGGCAGAATCTCCTAGGTGGGGGTGGGGTGGGGAAAACACAGTTGCATAACTCTCCCACCTCTTCCTCACTCTCCTGCCCCCTCCTATCGCTCACTCTCCGGGCCCTGCATAATGACCTGCATCAGGTGATCTTGCAGCCCCAGGGATTCTGGGTAATGAAGCTCCCCTGCGGTGCTGCTGTGTAATGGCAGCCACTGTCCCTGGCTACTATGCATGTGCTATCCCCTCCTAATGGCCTCCAACCTTGGGAATGCTCTGCGCATGCGCCAGCCTTATCAAGATGGCGGCTCCCTGCCCATTAAGCCTCCGCGGGCACCCGCGACTGGATCACCACTCCAGAACACTCCCTCTCCCTCAGCTCCCCCTCCCCGCACTACCATAGACGTGCACACACTCTCACTGGCACCCGTGTGCCCCTGCAACACTGCCGACACCCGCCGGACGCATCAGTGCACCTCCGCAGCACACAAGGAGGTATGGGGCTAACCGAGCACCAAGGGGGTCCTGGGCTATACATCCTAAGAGACTGAAACTGATTTTCTCCAAGCACTCTCTCAAACAAAAACTAGTTCCCAATTTTCTGAAACATAAAAGAGAGGATTGCTGGTTGGAGAAAGGCTCCAAAAGTTTTTTCAGGTGCACAAGTTGTGGAGCTGGTCGCTGCAATTATGCACAAGACAGAAAACACAGAAATATTAAACCTAACCAAACGAGGGAACAATCTAAAATTAAAGAGAATATATCATGTAATAGCAAGGGTGTGATATATCTTTTAGAATGCAGATGCAATAAACAATATATTGGACGAACAACTAGAGTCTTAAAGATTCGTTTGGGGGAACACAGAAACATAGGGGGTCATGTACTAAGCTCCGATAAGTCACTTTTAGAGCGCAAAGTGCTCTTAGAACGTGATATTGAGCTCAACCCGATGCACTAAGCAGCGCAAGCAGGCACTTTGCGCTCTAAAACTTACTTTTTTCTGGAATTTTTTCTAAGTCCAACTTTGTTCGTTCGTAACCCTGTTTGCGTTAAATTCTGCCCTTAAGCGGGATGCACTAAGCAACGCAACCTTAGCGTACGTGAAAGTTGCGTTGATCAGAACACGTCAGGTCAGAGTAGACGCAAAAAAAGCTTACTTAGAAAAAATTATTGCTTTTCATTTTTGCATGCGCAAAACCCATACAACAGGCCGGCGGGTGTCCCCGGCTGACCCCGCGGGGTCCGGGGGAGGGTGGGGTCCCCGGCTCACCAAGCGGGGGTCCCCGCGTGCCTGCGGTACCAATGTTGCGCCTCCAAAAATAATAAAAAATATTTATAACTAAAAACACCCCCCTAACAACTACTATACAGTAATGGGCAAAATTACTATTATCCACATAGGGATAATAATGCATTTCCCCATTTTAAATACATATAAATTACAATAAATACAGTAAAAACATATTACACTTACCTTTTACAGGCACCCACGATGAAGGCCGTCTTCATCCTCATCTTCATCCTGCCCATGCCCCTCCGGTGCTGCAAAACATGCACAACAATCACAATAGCCAATGTAATGTCCCCTAACCCCTTAATCACCATAGTGGTTATTAACCGCTACAGTCATTAAGGGGTTAACCCACCCTCACCCACCACTCGGGAGGCCTACATATCCTCTCCCACTAACCCTCCCACCCCATGAGGCCTAACCACCATCATCCACTACCCAGCCGGGAGGCCTACCCACATACCTTTGGGGCCAATACCCCCTCCCCCCCCCCAGTACTCACAATAAAAACAATACACAGCCCCACAATAAACATCATTCTATTTATTAAATACATAACCCACCCCCTGTGCCCCCCCATAAATACATGATTTATTCTTTTACATACAGAGTTCATACCCCAGGCCCACATGAGTCCCCGGTGGGCCTGACAGGTCACCTCACAGACCTACAGGTGACCAGCAACTTGTTTCAAACAGGTTCTGGAGGCCTGTTGGTGGGTCCCGCCAGGCGCAATGGCCCACCAGGTGGTCTCTGCGTGTCACCGTGGGCCACAATTGGATCCCCACGGTAGGCCCGCGGATGTCTGGGGGCCCCGGGTCAGACCCACAGGTGTCTGAGGGGCCTCGGGTGGTTCCCACGGGGTCTGGGGACACACGGGTGGGCACTACGGGTCCGCGGTGCCCCCACAGATGTGGGGCCACCGGTTCTTCCCCGCAGGTGTCCCCCGTGGACCACGCAGCCTGGTACCCGTGAGATACCCGAGGATACCTCAGGTGGTCTCCAGAGGTCTCTCGCAGACCAAAAGGAACAAACCCTGTATGTAAAAAAAATAAACCAGACCTATCCATTAAATACATACATCCCCTCCCCCCAACACATACAGTAAAATAATGTGCAAAATAACTATTATCCAGATATCGATAATAGATTATTCGCCCATTATGAAACACATAAAACATGCATATGTAACGGGTTTCCCCCCCCCCAATCGCAGATACAGTGTGGGGGTGCAGGGAACATATAGTGTTACTCGGTGTTTGGTGCTATACCTGTTGGCTCACAGTAGTGCTGAGCTTCCGCCACGGGGAACCTGGGGCAATTACAATACTAGGGACAACCACTTACTCGGTACAGCGCCTCCACCTGCGATGGCTCCCACCAGAGGGGGAGTGGATCCTCGCAGGACAATCAATAATACTATACACGGTGAGGTATAATAACTAAGGACTTTACTAACATGCAAGACAACATATCACGGCAATACCATAATATAACCTGTGTCCCTCTCTAGAGGAGACACTTACTGCGTCGCGCAGGACGCTTCCCCAACACCAGGTGATCCCCCCCAGTGTCCAAAGAACCCCACCCAATGTCCCGCACTCTTGCAGAGATAGGCAATGGGTGACTGCGCAGTCACTATTTATACTAAGGGCCCGTTGGTGCACTTGTGTATTAGATAGTACCTGCCGAGCACTCCTGTGCTCGGATCTCCAACTGGCTTCACAAAGGATCCGTTGTGTGATGGTTCCGTCTGATCCTACACCGGACTCCTTGGCACGCGGACCGCCAGGGGCGATCCCAACCTCGAAACAGTCTCTGAGGACCCCAACTTGGATCCGGACCTCTTAGCAGGAACCGCAGCGTCCGCTGTGTCCCTATCTAATCTACCGTACCGTGACAGGATCCCTAACATAGGACCTGTCCCTACAGCACTAAATGACACGCGCTATACTATAGGCCATCCCTACAGCACAGCAACCTGTAATGGCTTTGGGGGAAACTCCTAGGGGCCTACAGGGGTTAATAACCTGCCCTACTCCCCTAACTCTTCCCAGTCCTGACTATTAGACAACTAATCCCAGCGCCTACCGCAACAAGCTGTAGCTCACTGGATGCTGGCAGCCAACGTGCTGCGCAACAAGGTGCCTGCCTGTCAGACCTCACAGCACTGACAGCCGTGACTCTGACAAGGCAGCACTCTAACACTAAGGGCAGCGTCCCTATCTTGGGCCTCCCTCAGCACTTACCCACTACTCTAGTGGGGAATTGGGGCCTCCCTGGGGTGGGTACCTATAGGGGTGCAGGAGCCGCACTCGCTCCCCGCACCCTTCCTTCCCTCACAGCTCCCTGACTCCAACTTGCAAACCTGAGTGACAGGGTCCCTTAACCTAGGGCAGTCCCTGGCAACACTCACTCTCATGGGGTACTTAGCTACCTCGGGCCCTGGGGGTGCTGGCCCAGTACAGGGAGTTCCTGACTCCTGTACCCTACCTCCTTCCCTGGGCTGCTCCGGTCTCTGACTGACTAGCGTGGGCGCATGCGCGAGTCTCTCTTCAATGGCGGCGCTCCCCTAGCTAGTCTCCGGGACCCTAGCGACCGCGGCCCTAGCGACGACCCGATCACGTCCCCGGCAACCGGCCCGCTTACGGAGGCAGAGCACCACTCCCTGCTCCGGCCCCCACCCTTGGAAGCAGCCGTCGGGTCCGTCGCTGGCTCCGGCGGCACCCGTGATCGGGCTGCAGCAAGAGAGGGGGGCCTCAAGGAGCTGCTGGAGACCTGGGCTACACTCTCCCCCTGGTGAAACTCCAACTTCCTCGCTTGGATAGCAGATATAATCATGCACAAACATATAATAAAAATGCAGTACATAGAATATACAACACATCACATAAGCTTGGTATGGCTTGGCATCCCACACAACACCCACAATACTACCCGAGGCCAGCTGAGACCATGTGTGGGGTGCCCCTGAATGATCAGGTGGGGCACCTCACTTTTGCGTCCGTGAGCCTCCCCGGGGTGGATCTCTCGGAGAGCATACTCTGGGATAATAGTCACTGGTTCCTCGCTACTTCCTCCCCCTGGTGGAAGGAATGGCACTGTGTCTTTTAACCAGGCCTTTACCCGGTCATCCGCGGCATGGATGCGGTAGACCAGGAGGCCAGGACCTTTCCCGCGGTCCACTACATGGTGAATGGAGCGTTCCTTTTTGGGCTCCAAGGAGAAAATTTTCACTAAATCCTTCGCTACACAGTCCTTGTCCCTATGGACTTGCGAGGCTTCCACTGGGAAGCGAGAAATGAACAACGTCTCTTTTTTCAAAGTCTCTGTTTCATCTGGCAGGGGGTAAAGAGTAGATACCCTACCACTGCGGTGATTCACGGTGGCCAACAGGTCCTCAGGGACGCTGTCAGTTCCCACCTCGGCTGTATCGGGACCTGGCCACAACACTTCTGGGACAGTCCACTCACTGGCTTGAAACTCGGGAGCGTTGGATCCCAGTCCTGGGACCATTTGGGGTGGAGCGCACCGGCTCTCACTCGGTTCAGTTGTGATGACACACAGATGTCCAGCTACGTTCTTCTGCTCCGCATGAACGTTAGTTGGAGCATTTTTCACGACTACCTCCACCGGAGCCTGTAGGGAGTAAGGAGGTTTCTCACCACTCCGCTGGCTAGCGATGGATTCTTCTTCCTCTGAAACACTGGCAGATAGGTATTGGTCCACTCGCATCACTGGACAGCTACCTTCTAAGGAGGACACCTCCGCCAGGACGCGATGCAGAGGGGAGCCATTTGCCCTGCCGACCATATTTAAGGCGCTATCGTGCTCCGTGGTCACCTGGAGGCTCACCCCCAACACACCTGGGGCAGTCGACTCACCCTTGTCTTCGATCGGTACGGGTCCCCATTCTAGGACCGATGGTACCATAGGAATAAGCCGGACAGGCCATTGTAGGGCCCACGGGCCCACAGCAGGGTCCGCAACATCTGGATACACTTCCTCTAGGGCCCACGGGCCCACAGCAGGCTCTGTATCCGCCGAGATAGTGTGTTCATTGATTTCACTAGAGTGGTCCGCCGGCAGGCGCATCACCACAAGTGATTGGTCAAGGGATTCACTAAAAGAGGGTGGGGGTATATACACCGTACCCTGTGATTCCTCTGTCTCCTCTGTATCACTGCTGGGGTGGTTCGCCGCCGCGTCGCCGCCGATGGGACTTCAACCTCGTCCGCTGGGGATATCACGATCGGATCCTCCGCCGGTGAGTCACGAGTTCTTCTGCGATACAGCCAGGGGGTATTGGCACGAGACAACTCTCGCCCCGCCACCTCCACTGCGGTCGCGCTCTTCTCTGCCAACGGGTCGCTCGGCTCCGTAACGGGCTGATCTGGGTTTGGTGGCCCCCGCTCTGGAACCAGGTGTAGAATGTTCACTTGGGCGCACTGGCCCTCCGAAATGTCTATGAGAGGGGTAGACGGGTTAGCTATACTGACCAGTTCTTCGTCCTCTGTTGGTTTGGCAGGCTGGGGTACAATAGGCTTCAATAGCCGCATACCACAGCATTCCCAGTGGGACCACCATGTCAATGTCTCTCTAGAACAGCCGCACGTGGGGCTAAAACACTGTATGCCCATTTCTCCTTCCACCTCGATGGTCCTGAAGTCGAGGTGTAATCGAGCCACGTTGGCTCCCTGAGCGTGGGCTTCTTGCAGGCAGGAGCACATGAAGAGAAGAGAATCTACTCCGGACGCGCGCCACATACACATTGGGGTGTATGTCCTGATAGTCTTTCTCATCCTCATACATCATCTCATCCTCAGAGAAGTAAGAGTCTATTACTGCATCAACATATGGTTGGAGATCACAATGCTTGTTCCCCCTGGTAGAATCGGAAGGAGGGGCAGCACACTCTTTCAAGGAGTGATTCTGGCTCTGCACGGCGTCACTCAGTTTGCGGGGGTGGGGCTTAGGTTTTCCCACCAATCCCGGGCAAGTTTCTTCGACCCAAGTTAGTGCAGGCTTGCAGTCAGCAGCACATGCGCTCTCCTGTTTAGGCGGTTCTGTCGACCGCCGCAGCACGGGTGTCATGAGCGGTGACCTGCAGATGGCACAGTGGATGCCCCAGATCGCTTCACAGAATGAACAGTCGCATTTGTTACAGACACATCGTATACACTCCTCCCCGGTCACCTTGCGCATCTTCGCCTCTAGCAAGTGCATCACATAGTCACGGTCTAGACTACCAGCCCTCTCCAATAATAGTTGCAAGCACTGGCACAACAACAAGGATACGTTTCCTCCCTCCATCGGCCAGGATCCATACAACGGGGGGTCTGATTTACTGCATCCTTTGCTCTCATTATTGCGGGGGCGGGGGTCGGATTTTCCAGCCAATCCCGGACAGTTATCTGCAAAGTCATTCTGCACCTTGAGCGCGGCACCACGTGCACTCTGCCAACTTGTGGAAATATGCCATGGCGCGGGGTCAGCGTAGACTAAAGAGTAACCCTTCGGAGGGCACCCAGGCATAAACAACGTGGACGGGGCCTCGGCTAGGCATATATCATACGTGGGGGTCACCACAAAAAGTATCGTTCTCCACCGGGTGGTGGGGTCTTGATCTTCATCTAACATACAGGCATACGACCACCCAGGGATTTTACGCATATGCTTACAGACTTCTATATCTGATAGATGTGCGGGAAGGCCTCCTACGGCCACCACACGGCGGGGGCTAAAATCTTGCCTCAAAGCCCAGGCAAGGACCTCGCGTCCGGACTTGACAAACATGGTGGACAAAAAAATAGGAATTGGACAATTTGGAAAAAAAATGAAACAGGGCACCCCAGGTCTCTCTCAGCAGCGCCTCCAAATGCGATGGGTTTCCCCCCCCCCCTTACCCAATCGCAGATACAGTGCAGGGAACATATAGTGTTACTCGGTGTTTGGTGCTATATCTGTTGGCTCACAGGAGTGCTGAGCTTCCGCCACGGGGAACCTGGGGCAATTACAATACTAGGGACAACCACTTACTCGGTACAGCGCCTCCACCTGCGATGGCTCCCACCAGAGGGGGAGTGGTTCCTCGCAGGACAATCAATAATACCATACACGGTGAGGTATAATAACTAAGGACTTTACTAACATGCAAGACAACATATCACGGCAATACCATAATATAACCTGTGTCCCTCTCTAGAGGAGAAACTTACTGCGTCGCGCAGGACGCTTCCCCAACACCAGGTGATCCCCCCAGTGTCCAAAGAACCCCACCCAATGTAGAGATAGGCAATGGGTGACTGCGCAGTCACTATTTATACTAAGGGCCCGTTGGTGCACTTGTGTATTAGATAGTACCTGCCGAGCACTCCCGTGCTCGGATCTTCAACTGGCTTCACAAAGGATCCGTCGTGTGATGGTTCCGTCTGATCCTACACCGGACTCCTTTGCACGCGGACCGCCAGGGGCGATCCCAACCTCGAAACAGTGTCTGAGGACCCCAACTTGGATCCGGACCTCTTAGCAGGACTGCAGCATCCGCTGTGTCCCTATCTAATCTACCCTACCGTGGCAGGATCCCTAACATAGGACCTGTCCCTACAGCACTAAATGACACGCGCTATACTATAGGCCGTCCCTACAGCACAGCAACCTGTAATGGCTTTGGGGGAAACTCCTAGGGGCCTACAGGGGTTAATAACCTGCCCTACTCCCCTAACTCTTCCCAGTCCTTACTATTAGACAACTAATCCCAGAGCCTACCGCAACAAGCTGTAGCTCACTGGATGCTGGCAGCCAACGTGCTGCGCAACAAGGTGCCTGCCTGTCAGACCTCACAGCACTGACAGCCGTGACTCTGACAAGGCAGCACTACACTAAGGGCAGCGTCCCTATCTTGGGCCTCCCTCAGCACTTACCCACTACTCTAGTGGGGAATTGGGGCCTCCCTGGGGTGGGTACCTATAGGGGTGCAGGAGCCGCACTCGCTCCCCGCACCCTTCCTTCCCTCACAGCTCCCTGACTCCAACTTGCAAACCTGAGTGACAGGGTCCCTTAACCTAGGGCAGTCGCTGGCAACACTCACTCTCATGGGGTACTTAGCTACCTCGGGCCCTGGGGATGCTGGCCTAGTACAGGGAGTTCCTGACTCCTGTACCCTACCTCCTTCCCTGGGCTGCTCCGGTCTCTGACTGACTAGCGTGGGCTCAGCGCGCGAATTGTATCCACTTGCCTGCCTGGGGATCCTAAGCCTTATTGGCTCCCTGGCATCACGTGGGGTGCGCAGAGGTTCCTGGGATCTGAAGTCCCGTCTCAGAGCCTCTCCTAATAGGCTAGGGCTTCGCGGCCTTCTTGGGTGCTGTACTGCGCATGCGCGATCTCCCTGATGCTGCCTTAACCTTTCCCTACCTGGTGTCGCACTCGCGCGACTTCTCCCTGGCTCTAGGGGCTTCCCTGCGCATGCGCGACCACTGCGCATGCGCGAGTCTCTCTTCAATGGCGGCGCTCTCCTAGCTAGCCGCCGGGACCCTAGCGATGCGACCGCGGCCCTAGCGACGGCCCGATCGCGTCCCCGGCAACCGGCCCGCTTACGGAGGCAGAGCACCACTCCCTGCTCCGGCCCCCACCCTTGGAAGCAGCCGTCGGGTCCGTCGCTGGCTCCGGCGGCACCCGCGATCAGGCTGCAGCAAGAGAGGGGGGCCTCAAGGAGCTGCTGGAGACCAGGGCTACACATAAATCAAAACATGAATTCTTAATCTTAAAATCACCACATTGCATGTTAAAATAAATCCTGCAGCAATTGTAAATATAAACCAACAAACCAGCAGCTACACAAATGTATATGAAATGTCACACAATTGCAATTAATCTGTGCATCATGTACAGTAACACTATGCAAAATATATGTAACAATAAAATACACTATGAACAATGTCCCCTAACCACCAATGCCATCCTGAAAATCAAATAGAAACTAAGCAACATCAATACAATTAGCATCAATCAATTAATCCATTTCCTCAAACAATTACAATACAATACAAATCAATTATACAATTCCCTATTCAATTCCTAAAGCCAAACCATTGCCAAAAGAATTCTAATTTAAAGGTGATGAAGCTGCATTAATGTAAATTTTAATAATAGTGTTAAAAAAATTAGTTAATTAAAGCAGCTTCATTACCATAGCGGATAGCCGCTACGGTAATGAATTATTATTTAATGTTATATGTGTTTTAATACTAGTGTAGATGTGCAGGGGGTCTCCTGAGCTGCCAAACGAAGAAGCACTGCACTGAGGTAAGTTGAGAACCACACGCAGCTCTAACAAAAAACGACTAATTTATTGAAAAAAAGGAAACAAACATCATGAAGCTAAGAACCTCTTACGCGTTTCATCCCGCAAAGGACTTTGTCAAAGAGTGAGTGGTGAACTCTCTCATACACCTCTATATACCACCAGCTTGACTGTGATAGGTCAATAATAAATTGATTTAGAACGGCAACTTCTATACACTGGCGACACACTTTATTGAAGTGTGGCCAGTTCGGCAAGCCGGGAGATTTCCCGGCTTGCAAGTGGCATCCCCTCGGTGTGCCGCATGTCACCGATGCGCAGTCACGCGTCATCGGGTGCCTGCGCCCCCTGGTGGGAGCCCTGGTGTCCCGCGATGTGGGGGACGGCGGCAGGGGGTTCCGGGGGACCCGGCGGACCCGGAGAGGAGAGGGGGAAGCCGCGATCGGCGGGCCTCTCCTCCGCTGCTTCGGCGCGCGCCCGGCACCCTCCGGCGCGCGCCAGGTAACTGCTGCGGCCGAGAACGGGCAAATGCTCGAATAAACTCGGCCGCAGCAGTATGCAGCTGCAGGTTAATTAATAAGACTGCCGTTCCATCTATACAAGTGTAAGGGGATCACCCCCGGTTCCCCTGATCTTCCTTTGCCCCCTGCCTTACCCGTGTGGCAGTGGGGGAAGGGGACTGCGACTTCTCTCGGAGGGCACCACCATCTTGGTTGTGGCGCGAGCTTCGCCCATGCGCAGTAAAGATCGCGCACGCGGACCCCATAGGAAAGAACTGTACCAAGAACTACAATTCCCAGCAGCCTCTGGGGACTGCACTTTCACCCTGGTCACAGGAGCATTGAAGCCAATAGAGCTGGCAGATTCTCATGCTGCAGCGTTGCAACAATGTTGTGTGCAGACAGGGTTTTTGGCTGTTGGAGCTGGGAGCAGAAGGGGAAGGAGGGTGTAGGGAGCGAGTGAAGCTCCTGCACCACGTAAGTAACCTCCATATCCCAGGTAGGCCCCAACTCCCCACCAGGCTAGTGGGTAATTGATAAGGGACGGCCCCAGTTAGGGACTCTGCCCTTAGTGTGTGTGTGCTGTCTTGTCAGAGTCACGGCTGTCAGTGCTGTGAGGTCTGACAAGCAGGCACAGTGTTTGTGCAGTGCGTGACTGCAAGTACTAGGTAGGTACGAGGTAGACAGAGCCAGGAGCAGCCAAGGGAAGGAGGTAGGGTACAGGAGTCAGTGATTCCCTGTACTAGGCCAGCAAACCCCCAAGGCCCGAGATAGCCCTGACTCACCCAGTAGAGTGAGTGTTGCCAGGGACAGCCCTAAGGTTAGGGACCCTGTCACTTACGTTAGTTGGAGCTGGGGAGCTGTAGGGGAAGGAAGGGTGTAGGGAGCGAGTGAAGCTCCCGCACCGCGTAAGGTCCCCTATATCCCAGGTAGGCCCCAACTCACTCTCAGGATAGTGGGTAATTGGCCAGGGACGGCCCTAGGTTAGGGACGCTGCCCGAAGGGTCGTGAGGTGCCTTATTGTCCGGTCACAGCGGTCAGTGCTGTGAGGGCGGACAAACAGGGCTTAGTGTTAAGTTGCAGTGCGTTGCTGCAGGCAGTGCTAGTTCTCAGTTAGAGTCAGGACCGGGAAGAGTTAGGGGAGCGGAGCAGGCTATTAACCCCTTAGGTCCCAGAGAGGTCCTCACTCCCCAGTTTGTGGTGCTACAGGGACAGGCCCTAGGTTAGGGATCCTGTCACAGTAGCGCTAGTGTTAGATAGGGACACAGCGGATGCTGCGCTTCCAGAGAGAAGACTTGGACTCAAGTCTGTGCCCAGAGACAGAGACTATCTTCAGGGTGGGATTGGCCCCGACGGATCACCACGCGGGAGTATCCAGGATATCGTGTAGGAGCTCGTCTGATCCTTTGCGAAGCCCGTTGCAGGCCCGAGCACTGGAGTGCTCGGCAGGTAATCTGTAACATCAAGTGCACCAACAAATCCTATTACCAGACATAGTGGCTGCGCAGTCACACACACATTTATATGACTTGGTAGTGCGGGACATTGTGTGGGGTTACTGGACACGGGTGGGATCATTTGGTGAAGTGTTGGCGCCCGCCGTGGTGCGTGGAGTGTTGGCGTCCGCCGTGGCGCAAGGGTGTTAGCGTCCTGCGAGACGCAGTAGTTTGTGTCTCCTCTAGAGAGGGACACCTATTGATGTTACAAGCACGTACGTTTCTATGCTCGCAAGTAAAGTCATTGATTGGTTACATACGTTGTGCTGGTTATTTACATGTGTCGTGCGAGGAACAATTCCTGCTCTGCTAGGAACCATCGCTGGTGGAGGCGCTGCACCGAGTACAAGGTTACTCTTACTATAACTGCCCCAGGTTCCCCGTGGCGGAAGCTCCGCCCTCCTGTGAGCCTAACAGGTAAAGCACCACACCTGGTAACACTGTATGTTCTCCGCACCCACACTATATATGTGATTGGGTGGGGTGGAATACCCGTTACACAAGCATAGTGGTGTGTAGAAGGGGAGAGAAGGATAACAACATACAAGTGTATACATAGTACATATATAACAACAAATAAACAATTTATTGCAAAACTACTGTAAAAAATGTATAAACAGTAGTAGCAAGAGATAATTTAAAACCAACATTCAAGCAACATAGATGAAAACAAGGAATGGATTAGAATATAAAGAAATGATATAATAAAGAAAGATAAAAGACAGGTAAAAAATATATATTATATTACAATAAGCAATATTGAAAAGTATATTATAATCACTCAACATAATAAAAACATTTATAATAATCATAAATAATAACCTGTCTTATATCAATATAAATGAAAGAAATAAAAATAGGAAATTGTCAAAAATGAAAACCATAATAAAGAAGATAAATATAAAACTAAATATATTAATAATAGAAAAGTAGCATATCATAAATATACTGATAATAAAGTATACAGTACATAATATCCCATATGGTGAGCAACAGCATATATCTAAATGACATTATAACAACACCAGAGAAGCAAAAAGCAGAAGTTAGCAAATACTTAAACATATTTCTTTAGTTAGACTAGGAAATGTTTAAGCTCCCAATCGGTATTAATACCGTAGGGATGCAATGTATTCATGATATAGATCCAGTGCATCTCTCTCTTATTTAATAAATTTAACCTATCACCACCTCTTGGATGACATGGGACATGTTCAATCCCAATAAACGAGAAATTGGATATATCGCCATGAGGGCAGGTAGAAAAGTGACGAGACACTGGATGTTTATCATCCTTCTTTTTAATGAGACGTATATGTTCCATAATACGTGACTGTAAAGGTCGCGTAGTACATCCCACATATTTTTATGGCATCCACATTGTAATACATATACAACAAATGATGTATAACAATAAAACTAGTAATGTAATGATGAGATTTATATGAATTGAAAAATTTTGTAGACTTAGAATATTGACAGATGTTTCTTTACCTGTGGAAGGTGTTCTATCTGTCAATATTCTAAGTCTACAACATTTTTCAATCTCATCATTACATTACTAGTTTTATTAATTGTTATACATCATTTGTTGTATATGTATTACAATGTGGATGCCATAAAAAATATTTGGGACGTACTACGTGACCTTTTAGGGAAATTTCCCTAAATCTATCGAAAGTATAGAACTATTAATTCCTATTAATATGAACAACCGACAGTTTTTTCTCTAACACACAACATTGTCTCAATCCTCTAATTGGAAACCATGTTTCAATACATAAATTTCATTATATATCTACTTGTCGTGTTTAACCTGTTAAAATGTAATTAGTACATGTTTTCTATATTGAGACAGATGGTAAAAAATGTTTCATTGTAATGCTTTGTAAATACTCGTGTTTTTGCACAACGTTCTTGTAACAGGGGACTTATCCCTGTTCAGTAATGTTCCTTTAATCTAGCAGTGTGGTAGTTAATTACTAAACATCACCTGCCTGATTAGATTGTTTACAAAAAGCCTGCCTTTTAGACAGGAAGTGACTCTCTTTAGTTCTGACTGAGAGCTGACCTTTGGAGACACCACAATGTCTTGAGTTCTGCCAGCCACACAGCAGAGCTGATTGCAAGACACCCAATAAGACTTCTAAACCTGGATGCTGATATTTTTCTGTGCACGCATGGGTGCGGTTGCAGGAGAGCAGAGAAGCTTACTCTACAGCTGATAAACAGATAAGACTTTCATTATTAAGAGACTGCTTATATCTGCTTATTTTTATGCTATGTGTTTGGGATGGGAGAAATGCTTAACTAAAGGAGATGTGAACTAATTGCAAGGATTTCACTAGAAATACTGCCAAGTGAATGGAAGCTTTGTTCCCCCCCTGTTTTTGGATAATTTCCTGATGAAAAGGAAAAGGCACAATAAAGCCTATTATAATTTCAAATTATAACGACTCCAATTGTGTACCTCTGTGAACGTCCGTCTACATTTGGTGTCCGAGGTGGGGCAAGAGGTGTCTTTGTAGTTAAAAAGGACCGGAGTTTTTATGTGAAAATTTTTGTTATGCTTTTTGCCTACAAACAGTCTGAGAAAAAAAAAAAAAAAAAAACCTCTCATGCAGCAGAGGCAGAGTTAAAGGGGTACACACCACTGAAACTTACACTGCACTGAGACTTACAAAAACCACGGATGGACTCTTTTCCCCAATCCCAAGAGAATGCTGAAGCAGGTAAACCTTTAATTGCCTATCACAAAGTGTAATACGGTCATTGAAATAGGGGTTTTGCCTTCCAGCCATAGTCAGGGTTCATGAAGTGAGTCAGCCCTTGAAAAGGGATAGGTGTTTGTTGTTTTCAAAAGTTTCGCTGAAGCAGTGAATACAGATGGTTACCCATGAGGGGTACTGATTTTGCAAATAAAGGTTGCCACACCGTATAGGGCTACCAGCTGTGAATGGAGTATATGCAGAAAAGTGTGAAAATTGATACAAAGACTGTGCTGAAGCAGGGGAATTTTTAGCAAACAAATGCTGAGTGTAAAATTGCCCTATAAAGGAAAAAGGTTTTTCAAAGCCAATTGCTGAGTGTTGTGTCACCCTGCCGGGAATGAAAGAAATAGTCCACTGCAAAGAATGGTTTTTTTTCTGCAAGTAAAAAAGTATGCCTATTATCTTGGGAGCAAAACAGACACCCAAAGAGTGAAGTGTGAATGCCATAATACTCAAAGATGAGACTGAAAATTACTGAACTCAGGCAGAAAACCAAATTCTGTTGCTGAAGCGGAGGGATTGCACCCAGCAAGTAAATGGTGTATAGCAAATAGACTTTTTTTTTACCTAGCAACTGCACATCTTGTATACCTGATAAAAAAAAATGCATGCACAGTATTGCTGATATTGTAAAAAAAAAAAAAAAATTACCCAAGAATGGTGGGGACTACCATAATTGGGGGTTCTAGCAAATACAGTGGCAACAGCTGCAATAGCGCCTCCTGAGGTCAGGAAGAAAATTACACCTGATAGCCTAAAAATGAAGGACAAGATGCAGCGTTCCTGTAATGAACCCTACCCCACGGAAGAGTGGCCCTTCCAGTCCAATAAAGAGGAAGACATCTCTTACGGGGAACCCGAACTGAGTCAGACCCACAAAACACCCCAAGAATGGTCGGGGTGCCTGAACTCGGCACGAACAGAAAAGACCGCTCCCTTTGATGACGAATATGATCAGCAGGAGACAGAGCAGGAGCAGTGGATCACCGAATATTTTTGTCAGCTAAAGCAGCTGCAAGAAAAGCCTGGCGTATATAATGAAGCTGCTAAAACTTCAAATGAAGATGGAGACCCCAGTATCCCTGAAGGGACGGTGTCATCCAAATCAAAAAGGAAAAAGAAAAGCAGTTCCTCACTTACCGTGGAAGGAACAGACACGTCCGCAGATCCTGTGGAGGAAAAGGGGGACCGAGTTGCCCTGCAGCATAGAGAAAATGGAGAATTCGTCCCACGGTTAACCGAATATCCAGAGGGCCCAAGGCAGAAGTCGTGTACCCCAAAGAAGTGTCTGTCCGGTGCCAACAGTGAGGAACTCTCAACTAGTCATCCCAGGGAAGCGGAGCCGGAACCAGTGAGTGACGATCCCTTGACCAGCCCTGAAGACGCCCTGAAAATTGCCAGGCATGACTGTGATCTGCTCTGTGAAAAATTAGGAAGAGAGAAAAAAAATAATGCTGAGCTACAGAAGACTGTGCTCGCAATTTATTCTGCGGCCAAGACAGAATTGGAGGATCTCAAGACTGAGCTAGATACTGCAAAGGCTACTATCTCCGCCATGGATGAAAAGCAGAGCCAATCTGTTAAAATGGTGGCTACGCTAAAGCGGAAGTATGAGGAGGCACTGAAGCAGATGACAGTCTTCCAGCAAGAGGTTCACACTCTTCGTATAGAGCTTGATGCCTCACATCTTGAGACCAACAGCTGCCGCACAGACCTGGAAGTTTCCAGAAAGGAACTACACAGTCTCACTGAGGAGCTGGACATTGCTAAAGAAACTATTGGTAATCTTGGTACAGTTCTCAAAGTCTCTCAGAAGGAGCTTCAGACCCTCAACCTAGAGAAGGAAGTCTCACGCCAGGAGATTGTCATTCTCAAAGCAGATGTGCGTAAATGGAAGGAGGACTGCAAAGAAGCCGTGAAGAATACAGAGACTGAAAAAGGAGAAAGTTCAAGATTAAAAGGAGAAAACTTAAAACTGAAAGAAGAAAATTTTCAGTTAACAGAAGAAGTCAAGGAAAAGTTTGACGCAGAGCACCGACTGCCGAACCAACTGCAAGGTCTGCGTACACACCTCCAGTATGCTGAGGAGAAGCAGCAAACGCTACAGGAAGAAAAACTGCAGGCTGCTAAAGAGGTACAAGCGCTGCAGGAACGTCTGAATACCCAGTACATCCCCAAAGAGCAGTATGAGGAGCTAAAGGCCACGCTGCATGTCTTCAGAGCATCGTTGTAAGCGGAGCTTCGATACTAGGTGACTCTGTATGAGAGGGAGCGTGAGAAGGCTCAGAAACTGGAGCAAGAGCTGGAGAGACAGAGAGACTGTTCCATTCCCTTGAGTCAGTACACCAAGGAGAAAACAGACTCAGCGGCAACCTTGACGACAAAAATTACAGAGCTCCAGAATATGAAGGAGACTCTGATACAGATTCCTCCAATACGGAAAAAGGTATTGGCTCTGCCCAAGCACCAGTATCCCACAGTAACTAATGCCCGTAAGGACAAGGGTACAGTGAGAGTTGGGGACTCCACGCAACTTCAAAACAAAATTACGAAGTTTGAGCCACCAAAGAAAGCACTAGCCAAACCTACATCTGCCCAACAGGCAACAAACAGAGGTAGGAGTGCAGAATCAAAGCCAGAAGAATCCTTAGCTGAAGAAGCTGAACTGGCGACTCCGTTGTGTGGAGAAGCTGCAGAAAGACCACTTCAAGAGCAGAAAACTCTAAGGGCTAGTCCTAACTGCTCTACAACTGTTGCCATACACTTTATCTACAAAAAGAGGAGTGCCCGACGCAACAGAAATCTCAAGACCGCGCACGCGATAAAAAGACTTTACGTGGAAAAAGTCCTCCTCGAGCGACTGAGGAGTGCTGATCTCAAGCATCTTCGGGAGAAGACAAAAATAAACTGGAGAAAGGGCTCCAATCCCAGCGGGACAGAGGGTTCTCTTCCTCCATCCACTCTCATTCAAGTCACAGAGATATCTAGAATGAGAGTGGAAGGATGGGCTTTGGCCGTGGTAAGCCCGAGCTTCCCACAAACAGGGGAGGTATGTAACAGGGGACTTATCCCTATTCAGTAATGTTCCTTTAATCTAGCAGTGTGGTAGTTAATTACTAAACATCACCTGCCTGATTAGATTGTTTACAAAAAGCCTGCCTTTGAGACAGGAAGTGACTCTCTTTAGTTCTGACTGAGAGCTGACCTTTGGAGACACCACAATGTTTTGAGTTCTGCCAGCCACACAGCAGAGCTGATTGCAAGACACCCAATAAGACTTCTAAACCTGGATGCTGATATTTTTCTGTGCATGCATGGGTGCGGTTCCAGGAGAGCAGAGAAGCTTACTCTACAGCTGATAAACAGATAAGACTTTCATTATCAAGAGACTGCTTATATCTGCTAATTTTCATGCTATGTGTTTGGGATGGGAGAAATGCTTAACTAAAGGAGATGTGAACTAATTGCAAGGATTTCACTAGAAATACTCCCAAGTGAATGGAAGCTTTGTTCCCCCCTGTGTTTGGATAATTTCCTGATGAAAAGGAAAAGGCACAATAAAGCCTATTATAATTTCACATTATAACGACTCCAATTGTGTACCTCTGTGAACGTCCGTCTACAGTTCTGTATAAGGGCCAGCTCAGACAGAACGCGATGTGACGTGCGCGCGCACGCCCGTCGCAATTTCTGGTTGTTCGGCGGGAGTTCTCAAACTGAAAACTCCACCGGCAGCAAAGTGCAGCGTTGTCGCTGCGACATTTTGCCGCCATTTGGTGCTACTGTTACATGACGTGAGCTTGTTCAGCCAATAGAGGCGAACCAGCTCCGTGACGTATCCGTTACACGCCCCCACCACGCCCCCAAATGCCGCAACCCAACGCCTACAGTTTGAGCAGAGATCTCTAGGCTGCAGGAGCGCGTGGTGGAGGCGTGAACGCAAGCATGGTCGAGGCGTGAACGCAAGCATGGTCCCGCAGCAGCCTGTCTGAGCAAGCCCTTAGTCATGCAAGAGTTAACATCTACTAGTATATAAGACATGGAGAGGATAACACAAGGATCTCCCCTGAGGAAGCCTATTGGTGAAAAAAGCATTGGGATTGAACTTGCTAGGCCACTATACTTTCTTCTCAGAGCAGAGAGAGATTGAGAGGTTTGGCTACACAAGCTGTGAGCACGCCCAACAGACAGCTGAGACATTGGAATGCTCTGACCAGCAGCTGACAGAGATACACCTGTTTGGCCAGCGTGCACTTGATTGCTAAGGACAATGAGATCGAGAGGACTGGAGGTACCCTTTCGGGGTATGCCTGGTGGAGGAACTGCAGAGATGCTAGAACACTCCAACTAATAGCTGATAGTTACAGGAGAACAGAGAAATGGTGCGTATCCATGGTACTCCTTCCTGCATTCGATAAGGGATGAGAGACTATGGTTGAAGGAATAATGGAGATGCTGGTACATCTGGCTACCGGCGAATACCCAAAGAGAGCAGAGAGATGCCATATTCCCATAATATTCCTCCCTTCATTTGATAAGAGATCCAGGCAGGCGTTCAGAGCAATAAGTGGACATTGGGATGCTCCAGCCAGCAGTGGATATTGAGGTAACCTCTATATACCATGCAAAAAAATCTAAACTAACGCTTGTGAGTGTTAATTTCATGGATTTAAATTTTTTATTAAAACAACAATATATCATACTAAACAATGTCATATTTTTGACATGGGGGAAGGGCAGTGGGAACAGCGCTAAAGCAATGAAAATAAAAAATTAGTGACAATTAGACAACTAATAAATATAAATACACCCCTAGATATTGAGATGAAGGCAGCCAGGAAAAATAGGTGACACAAACCAGAAAACACAATAAAAACAAATAAACCGGCGCCTAAAGGAAATAAAAATCTGACCAAATATAGTCCAATTCAAAAGGCTGGGATGAGTTCCATGGAAGTGTCCTCAATGTAATCTCAGACAAACAGACATGTAAGACGACAACATAAACGAGAAAAAAAGAAAAAAAGATCATAGTGCAACTAAATACAAACAACAAATCACTGATATAATGAACTAATCCCAGCCTTTTGAATTGGACTATATTTGGTCAGATTTTTATTTCCTTTAGGCGCCGGTTTATTTGTTTTTATTATATCTTTGACATGGCTACTTGATACAAGAAAACTTTCTTTAATCTTTAAAAGGCCCTAGAGTAAAAAATTGGATGTGAGAAAAATACTCACAATGTACATATGACTTTATTGGCTCCAACCACAATTTTTCTCTTTTTTTCTATTTTCCCCTTCCATTTCCTCTTATTCTCTTTTCATCCCTTTTTTTTACCTGGATATATACGCCACGGGACTTTTTTTCTTTCAATATTGATAGCTCAGTCTTTTTTGTACAGCTATATTTGTATTAAATACTCAGGGGGGGGAGGGTGTGACAGGGTGAAGTCATCCCCTATCAGTTATGCCTGGGAAACATATGTCTGAGTGCTTCATCCAGCACTCATAAGGGTTAACTCAGGTGGAAGCTAGCTAATCATGATGTAAGCTGACACCTGAGAGCCAGCAAGATAGATAAGGATCTTGTTACCAGCAGTAGCTGCCTGTCTCAGATGAGAGCACATGGATAGATGTGCTGCTAGCCAGAAGGATACAGCACACTACTTACTGCAGCCAAAGTAAGATTTCTTTCATTTGTTTGCATGACTGCTTAAAAAGACTCTTACGGTTTGGGTATGGTTTAGCCAGCCAGCCTGCTAGCTAGGACTGCTGTGTTAGTCAGTTTTCTCCCAACGTGGAGCAGGATTTATTTGCTTAAAGGGACAGTGTACCCGCATGTTATGTTGCTGTGGAGAAATAAAGCCACTGAACGTTTTCATGTATCCTGAAACTACACGTGTGCACTGTTCCCTGACCTCGGCTACAGGCCGTCCTGCGACAGGTGGTGTCAGAAGTGGGATGTTGGACGGGCCCTGTATCTGAAGGGCCACACACACACACACACAGACGGGGAAAAAAAATGGAGACAATTTTTTCTCAGTTCCTTGAGCAACAGCTCCAGCTAGCAGAGAAACAAGCTGAGCGACAGGCCCAGCAATCTGAGCGACAGGCCCAGCAAGATGAGCGACAGGCCCAGCAAGATGAGCGACAGGCCTGGCGAGAGGAAAAGCTACTCCAATTGCTGGCCGAAGGCCCAGCCCCAGGCAGACCAGGGATTCCAAATAACCCACCAGTGATGCTGCATAAAATGAAGCCAAACGAAGACCCAGAGGCATTTCTCCTCACTTTTGAAAGGGTAGCCACGGCCCACGGCTGGACAGTTGATCGCTGGGTAACGACTCTGGCTCCACTCCTCATAGGGGAAGCTCAGGCAGCCTACCAGGCTCTTCCAGCAGACGAGGCCATGGACTATCAGCAACTAAAGGCTGCTATTCTGGATCGCCTAGGCCTCACTCCAGAGACCTACCGACGGCGGTTCCGGACAGTCAAATATACAAACAGAGACAGACCCCGGGTCGTAGCCCACCGCTTAGTAGACTTATGTACCAGGTGGATACAACCGGAAAAACATGACAAGGCAGAGATCTTTGAACAGTTTGTGCTCGAGCAGTTCATACAGATTCTGCCCCCCTCCTCCCGCTCCTGGGTAAAAAGACACACTGCATTTTCCCTGGATTCAGCGGTCCGCTTGGTGGAAAACTTCCTGGGCGACGACACCCAACAGGATAGCTGGGAACGGCCGGTGCAAACACCAGTTGCTTCCGGTGATGCTAGAGGCAGGAGAGCAGACAATCGAGGGGTCTACAACTCGCCAGCTCGGGAGATCCAGTCAACCCGATCGTAAGACCCTTTCCCATCTCGGAGGGTTCCTGGTACAAACTCCCGCAGAGACTCCCATCCTGGGTCCGAGGCCACTGGATCACTCAAGGGAGGCTGCCACCCACAGTATTCCCCGAGAACCTGGACTCCTGTCACCCACCCGGTGGAGAGGATAACCCCACCAACCAGAAGGGAGGACCCCATCCAACAGCGGAGAGGTCCAAACACCGAGCCCCATCGAGAGCTTCCGCTGACGACCGAGGTTGCGGATTCAGGAGATGATGAGATGGACTGTTCATATGGCAGAACCACTGCCACAGCTTGTCTCCGAGGGGACCACAATCCGTGGTTAGTCCCAGCATCTCTGGAGGGGACAAAAGTAAACGCCATGCTGGACTCGGGCTCTGGAAAAACCCTGATCCTAGAGGGCCTAATTCCAAGCAATAGACTATCTTATGACTCTCCTTGGAATAAGAGATACCCGACGGCGAACGTTCTACTGCGTATCCAGGATCAAGAGGCTAACCTACTAGTGGGAGTTGCTCCCTGGCTATCTGCTCCTGTTCTACTTGGCCGAGACTGGCCCTACCTCGAAACATTGTTGGCCCCTACTCCTACGGAGCCTACTTCTCTGGTACCGGAGAAGCCCGGAGACTTGTTCCCTTTTTCCCCAGAGATTTTTCCCCATAGACACCATGTCCCAAAGACACGTAAACAGAGACAAGCGGAAAAAGAGGACTGGTTAAGAAAGGCTGGGACTTTTGGTAACATTAGTCAGCCCAAAGGACTGCAGGTCATGGCCGGGGATGACCAGGGTGGGGAACAGATAGATACGGGAATTTTGCCAGACCTGTATCTTCCTGACTTCCGTCAGAGGCAGAGAGAGGACCCAGCTCTGGCTAGACAATATGAGAAGGTGGTACAAGTCAACAACAAGATAATGGATGAACAGGGTGTAAAAGTGTTTCCACATTTTGAACTGCTGAATGACATTCTATATCGTGTGAATAAGGTTACACAAACAGGGGAGGTCATTCGACAGATGCTAGTCCCTAAAGGGTTGATTAAAACGGTGTTCACCCTAGCCCATACTCTCCCATGGGGTGGTCATTTGGGCAGAGATAAAACCACGGACCGCATCTCGTCCCGGTTTTACTGGCCAGGCATACATGGTGACATCATGAAACTATGTGAGACATGTCCTGAATGCCAGTTAACTAGCCAAAAAGGACAGAAGCCGGCTCCCTTGGTTCCTCTGCCCTTGGTAGCTGTCCCATTCGAGAGAATTGGGGTAGATCTGGTCGGACCTTTAGAACCCTCTGCGAAAGGACATAAATTTATACTCGTTGTGGTAGATTATCCCACCAGATATCCTGAGGCCTTCCCTCTGAGATCAGCCACTGCTAAACAGGTTGCTCACAGGCTGTTAGAACTGTTCTCTAGGGTAGGACTTCCCCAAGTAATGTTAACTGACCAGGGAACAAATTTCATGGCAAAGTTAATGCAGGATGTCCTAAAGTTATTGGAGGTAAAATCCATCCGGACCTCAGTCTACCATCCTCAGACTGATGGATTGGTAGAGAGGTTTAACCGTAATTTAAAAACCATGCTTAGGAAGTTTGTGGACACTGAAAAGCGAGCTTGGGATGAACTTCTCCCTTTCCTGTTGTTTGCGGTACGAGAAGTTCCCCAATCATCCACAGGCTTCTCCCCGTTTGAGCTCCTATATGGACGCCAACCTCGGGGTATTCTCGACCTACTGAAGGAATCCTGGGAGGAGGAGCCTTCCCCCTCCAAGAATACCCTTCAGTATGTCATAGACCTTAGAAACCGCCTAGACATGATAGGTCGGTTTGCTAAGGAAAACCTCAAATCTGCCCAAGAACGTCAAGAGAGGCAGTACAACCAAAATGCTCGCTTGAGGGTCTTCCAACCTGGGGACCAAGTGATGCTACTACTACCGACATCAGAGTGTAAACTCCTTGCGAAGTGGCAGGGTCCTTTCCAAGTTCTCCGCCGCACCGGGGCGGTGAACTATGAGATCTCTCAACCAGGGTCCAGGAAGGGTAAACAAATCTACCACGTGAACCTCCTGAGACGCTGGAAAACGATGAGATCGCTGTTCATCCACCCTCGGGAAGGAGAGACGGATTTGGGTCCGCAGCTTCCAAAGGGTAGTACGTACAATGACCATCAGGTTCCCATGGGAGGACAGTTAACAACGGAACAAAGGTCAGACCTACTAGAATTATGTGACCAGTTCCCAGATGTTTTTTCGGAGCTGCCAGGGCAGACTAATTTAGTGTCCCATAGGATTGAGACAGAACCTGGCGTAAAAGTACGGTCCCGTCCCTATAGATTGCCAGAGGGCCGAAAAGACCTGGTAGAAAGGGAGATAATAGACATGTTGGAATTGGGCGTGATCGAGGAGTCCCACAGCGAATGGTGTAGCCCTATCGTGTTGGTCCCTAAACCAGATGGGAAGGTGAGGTTTTGCGTGGATCTGCGAAAGGTAAATGCTGTATCCAGATTTGATGCATATCCAATGCCTAGGGTGGATGAATTGCTTGACTCGCTTGGGAAAGCAGAGTATATCTCTACCCTAGATCTCACGAAAGGATATTGGCAGATACCTCTAGCGGAAGAATCCAAATGCAAAACTGCCTTCGCCACCCCTCTCGGGTTATACCAATTCGTCACTATGCCATTTGGATTACATGGGGCTCCAGCCACATTCCAAAGGTTAATGGACAAGGTACTACGACCCCATAGGGCATATGCTGCGGCCTACTTGGATGACATTGTCATCTATAGCAGACACTGGCAGTCTCATATAAAAAGGTTAAGGGCAGTCCTAACGTCCTTAAGAGAAGCAGGGCTCACTGCAAATCCAAAAAAATGTGCCCTGGTCCGCTCCCTTTTGGGGTTAGCAGGGTATTACCGGCGGTTTATCCCCAATTTTTCAGAAATATCTGCACCCCTAACAGATCTGACAAAAAAGAGTGCTCCGACCCAAGTTAAATGGTCTTGGGAGTGCCAAGACGCCTTTGACATGCTAAAAAAGTGCCTGTCAGAGGGCCCCGCACTTCGGAGCCCAGATTTTAAAGAGCCCTTCATCATCCAGACGGATGCCTCAGAGGTAGGACTGGGAGCAGTGCTGTCTCAGCAATTTGATGGTGTTGAACACCCCATACTGTTCATCAGCCGGAAGCTGTTCCCAAGGGAAGTGAGGTATTCCGTTATTGAGAAGGAGTGCCTCGCTGTAAAATGGGCAATTGAGGCCTTGAGACATTATGTCACCGGAGTACACTTCACGCTGGTCACTGACCATGTGCCCTTGAAGTGGTTAAACACCATGAAGGACACAAATCCAAGGTTGACCAGGTGGTATATGGCCCTCCAACCCTTCTCTTTTGATATTCAGCATAGACCTGGAAAAGACCATGGAAATGCTGATTTTTTGTCTAGAGAAGGAGTGGAGGGTCGGGCTTCAGCCGTGTGGGACACTAGCCACACACAAACAGGGGAGGTATGTGACAGGGTGAAGTCAACCCCTATCAGTTATGCCTGGGAAACATATGTCTGAGTGCTTCATCCAGCACTCATAAGGGTTAACTCAGGTGGAAGCTAGCTAATCATGATGTAAGCTGACACCTGAGAGCCAGCAAGATAGATAAGGATCTTGTTACCAGCAGTAGCTGCCTGTCTCAGATGAGAGCACATGGATAGATGTGCTGCTAGCCAGAAGGATACAGCACACTACTTACTGCAGCCAAAGTAAGATTTCTTTCATTTGTTTGCATGACTGCTTAAAAAGACTCTTACGGTTTGGGTATGGTTTAGACAGCCAGCCTGCTAGCTAGGACTGCTGTGTTAGTCAGTTTTCTCCCAACGTGGAGCAGGATTTATTTGCTTAAAGGGACAGTGTACCCGCATGTTATGTTGCTGTGGAGAAATAAAGCCACTGAACGTTTTCATTTATCCTGAAACTACACGTGTGGACTGTTCCCTGACCTCGGCAACAGGCCGTCCTGCCACAGGGGGTAACACTTATTTGCATTAAACTATAGATTCTCCTGCGGAGCTCCTCTCTTCTGCAGCCATCTTGCAACCGAGCAAGCCATGCCCCTTTTAAATCAACTCTGGATAGGCTTATGTAATTTTGCCTTTATATATATAGCATATAGTTGTAGCCCTTTTTCTGAACCCTCCCAAAAGGAACTACTGGTAGCTGTACAACACCTGCGGCTCCAGGAGATCTGAGCTTCCGCTAGCTGGGAGCCTGGGGTAACACTTACACATTTCCTTAGCGCAGCGCCTCCACTTACCCAGGATCCCTGTGATGTGAGATTCCCCTGGGCAAGAAACATACAACACCTTATGATAACGAATACCTTTTACTTGAGAACGTACACACATATATCAACAATAGAATAACAGGTGTCCCTCTACAGAGGAAACACTAACAACCAAGGCGTCTCACCAAACGCTTCCCCCAACACCGAGTGATCCCACCCAGTGTCCATAGGATCCCCACCCAATGTCCCGCACTCTTGCAGAGAGAGGATATGGGTGACTGCGCAGTCACTATTAAGCTAAGGGCCCGTTGGTGCACTTGTGGATATAATAGTACCTGCTGTGCACTCCAGTACTCGGATCAGCAACTGCTTCACAAAGGATCCGTCACTCTGTGATTCCGTCTGATCCCAAACAGGTCCTTTGCACGAGGACCACCAAGGGCGATCTCACCCTGGATATAGTCTCTGTGGGCCCCGACTTGAGCCCGAACCTCTTCACAGGAACCGCAGCGTCCGCTGTGTCCCTATCTATCACTGGCACTACGTGACACGGTCCCTAACCTAGGGCCTGTCCCTGTAGCACCACAAACTGGGGAGTGAGGACCTATCTGGGACCTAAGGGGTTAATAGCCTGCTCCGCTCCCCTAACTCTTCCCAGTCCTGACTCCAGCTAATACTAACAGCGCCTGCAGCAAACACAATGCACACACTCAGTCAACCTGCAGCAACCCACTGCACACACACAGTCAACCTGCAGCAACCCACTGCACACGCTGCATACACTGTGCCTACTTGTCAGCGCTCACAGCACTACCAGCCGTGACACTGACAAACCTGCACACTCACACCTAAGGGCAGAGTCCCTCACCTAGGGGCCGTCCCTCAGTACTACCCACTACCCTAACAGGGATTGGGGCCTGCCTGGGACTTGGGGATCCTTACCTGGTGCAGGAGCCACTTGCTCCTTACACCCTTCCTTCCCCTTCCTGCTCCCAGCTCCAACTGCCAAACGTGGTCCCCGCAACATTGTAGCCTTCCTCCACAGGAGAAGCTGCAAAACCCTATTTGCTGGCTGGCTGCACGTGATGTGGGTGAAAGGGCAATCCCCAGAGGCTGCTGGGAATTGTAGTCCACTCAGGACCTCTTTAGCATTGGGACAGCGTGCGCTACCCTTACTGCGCCTGCGCGACCAACGCGGACGCTCGCGCAACCTGTCATGGCGGCCCCCGCTAGCCGGGTGGGCCGCAGAGCCTCGGAGCGCTACATGGGGGGTCTCTCTGGCTGAAAAGAGACCGGGGTTACATAGTATATACATAGGCACGACTGGCTTAACGCCAGCCTGGGGTAAGTTATATAAATTAGAGAGATTTTTTCATAATAGCCGATAACAGAAATCGGACTACAGTGAATAACATGTGAATATGTAATTAAGCAGTAATTAATAATTTGCATGCTCATTTAGATACACTGCACTAAAAATATCTTTGATATTTCCAAGCAGTAAAAAGCCTGCTATCACTGCTTTAGCACTGGCGATATGACTTTAATAATAGAAACCCTATATCAACCTTTGGTGTTCTAGCCCTTTATATCAAACTAATGACAGCACATTAATTTGCCAATGCCACAAAGTCATTTTCCTTATGTATTTATAGCTGTTTTGTGTTACGAATTCTAAAAAAATTATGTGCAGTGATGTGAGGACGCAGCTTTTGTTTCTATATTTAATTCTTTCATTTTAATAGTCGTCACTTAACAAGTAAGGATAGATATGTTGACAACTCATCATCCCTTCCTGGAAACTCCTGTAGTACTCAAACATGCTTGACTGACCTTCTGAAGTAAATTAGTGAAATTTTGTAACACTTCTTATCATTCTTTCATTTTGAAATTCATTGCATGAGACAACAATTTTTAATTTGAGATACCAAGTTAACATACCAGTGCTTAACCACCTACGAAATATTGTATTTTTAGCCTGGTGTCAGATGGTGTCAGATTGAGATTTGGTAAACACCTTGAGCCAGTGTGGTTAAGTCACTGATCCCTTTTCAGTAAGTTTTATTTATTTATTATTAATATTATTATTAATATTATAATTATTATTCTAAACCAAGATCCTGCATGATTAACCTTGTTTAAATAAATACATATCTGGCCCGGTTCTATTCTGCATATAAAACTGCATGAAGAAAAGTAGATGTACAGTATAGCATTCAAGAGTCAAATATATCTCCTAAAACTACCCAAACCAGAATTTTCCTGCCATTTATTATTTTAAAATAATACCTTAATATTATTATTTGTAAAACATATGTATTTATTTTGGGCTTTAAGGAAACAAAACTGTGAATAACATCTGCCCAAATATCTTTGGGGGGGGGGGGTTGCTAAAAATAAGACTACTGTTTTTGCTATTGCTGACATACCTTACTAAAACAAGTTGCAACAATGGGGGGATTTGTTGCCTTTGTGCCAACACTTTCATTCTTCTTTTTGTTCATATTAGAATTCAACAAATCTATCTCATTAGTGTGACAGCACTAAAATAAGCTTTATCAATAATCCATTTGAGGTACTATATACACTCTCTAGGAAGCAATCATACATTTCAGGTGTTCCCCTTTTCTGATAAGATAAATCAGGAGAAATGGCAGATAACAGGGAATTGTAATAGGGCCACTCCTAGTCCACCCCAGTATAATAGGTGTGGACAAATACAGAGCTACCACAACCAACAGGGAAGCCTCCACCCAGTTCCTGTAACCTCAAAGATACCTGAACCTTGGGGTAGCATCAAGTATCTCTGTGGATGCACTCAATGCAATATGTTGCTTTGTAGGGGCTGACATCTTTAAAGCTGCAGTTCAGTCAATATCCTGCATGTGTGGTTTTTTTAATAAATCAGTTCTGTAGTAAGAAAAAATACTTTTAGCATTTTCTGTTTTTAAAAAAACAACTTTGAAAGACCAATTTTCTTGTATTCTATTTTAACAGCCATTTGCTAAGGCACTGCCCCTTCATGTTCTGTCACAATCCCTGGCACACCCCTTTGTCAGCCCTGCCCTGCCCTCCCTCTAGCACATGTCAGTGCAGCAGTGCTCATGAATATTCATGAGCTTCCACTGACAGACAAGCAGAATATAAACAGATCCCTTCACTAATTATGTCACCAAATTTCGACCTATCAATACATGGATAACGAATTGACCTGCAGCTATACAGTTCTTTAGGTAATTAGAGATTGCACACATAAAACTATTGAAGTAGAAAAATAAATAAATAAATAAAAAAGACTGAACTGCAGCTTTAAGCACCAATTTCTTGGCAGAGCAGGAATTGATCAAGGCTTGTACAGTCCTTCCAGCAATCAGAACCTTGAGAAGAAATGCACCTGATTAGTCTCTCAGCTGAGCTGTGACCATTGTCAGGGCAAAGGAGCAATCCATTGTGGGACAGTTGACTGACTGGTTTCCTCTCTCTCTCCTCTCTCAGGATGTACAGTTGATCAGCTCCAGTTTGTAGACATCTGGCGATGCCTCCGGGAGGGATGTAGACCTTTGAATCAGGGACTAAGTACGGGGGTCAGGCATTCCCGTATAGACTGGGTTTTGCACATCACTCATTATGGGCCAGTTTTGCCTGGAGGTCTGGAGCAGGTGTGCCTGTCTGGGATTCAGCATATAGAACATTTTCGACTAGTCGCACTGCCACAGGAAGGGTTCCCACATCGTGGCCCTTTACCTAATCCTGGGCAGGAGCAGATAGAATTTGGATGAACTGTTCCAAGGTAACCTGTTCCATGATCTCTTCTTTACTATGCTCCTTCGGTCGGAGCCAGATGGCACACCAATCTTGCAATGGTTGTGCGATGGTCCAGGGTTGTTCCTTGGGTGTACTTTGGTTGGGATGGAACCGGTTATGGATGGTTTCTGGGGTCAGGCCTAGCTGCTCCAGAATGACGTCCTTTTCCTAGTCCAATGCTTGCTCTGTGGAGAGAGATTGTAAGGAGGCTTGCCCTTCTCTGGTAAGGAGCGGGGCCAAAGTAATGGCCCAGGAATGCATGTCCCAGCAACCCTCTCAAAGATCAGAAAGACTGCCATCTGTTAATTGCAATTTAAGCAGCAGCACTGGTGGGTGGCCTGGAAGCTCTGGTCTGGCAAATGCTGGGACCCGGGGCAGCAGTTGAAGGAGCCTATCTGATTTCTAGGCTTGCTGTTGCAGAAATTGTTTTCCAAAAATGTCCATGTTGGTTTCCAGGGCCCTTTCAAAATCCAAGGGCCACCTCTGGTATCCCACCCCAAACACCAACCGTAGGCAATGTACACAGAGGTAACGACTGGAGAATTACGTTTGGTAAAGTAAACATTGGCTTTTATTTAGTCACTGTTCAGCAATACAAAACACATGGTGTCCCTCTGCAGTCTGGAACATATTGTATACACCTCTCTCTCTCTGTCTGTCTGTGAGAGAGACTGTGGGCTGTACGCCACCCACCTGTTAAATCAAAGACTCACAGAGCTCATTAGCCATTGCTGGCTGACACCCAAAAGCTCTAGCTATTGGTAGCAGTGCTCTGTTATAGACATTTTGTAATTTGTGACAGGATTGCAGGTGTAAGGTCAGGCGTTGTTAAATAAAATTGTATGGAGTCAGAATAAAGATGATAGCTGAATCCAAAGGCATCAATGAGGTCACCCAGCAAAAGTGAATTTAGAAAGAAGAATAAGGGACCTAAAACTGAGCCTTCAGGTATGCTTGCATAGAGTTCAATAGGGGTCGAGGAGGCATTGGCATAAGAGACATGGAAGGAATGATGAGAGAGGTAGGAGGTGAACCTGGAGAAAGCAGTGCCATGAATGCTAAGAGTAAAAAATGTGTTGAAGAGGGTGGTCAACAATATCGGAAACTGATGAGAGGTCAAGAAGAATCAGGATGGAGTAGTTTGCTTTAGATTTTGCAATATTGAGGTCATTAGCTAACTTGGTGAGTGCTGTTTCTGTTGAATAAACTGTGCAGAAACCTTATTGGAGAGAGTCAAGTAGGTTATAGGAGTTGGGAAGTTGAGGGCAAGCTGACAGAAGACTATAGCAACTGTACATTGGGTGAAGAGAGATAATAGAAGTATGCTGCACACCAAGAAGAAAAAAAAGTCCAATACATACGTCACCGGTGCTCCTGGCTCAGGGAATACCTGTCAGATAATCCAGAATCGGCAAACAAAGGAAGATCCAGGGCACTACGGATTTGTCAATAAAGTTATAATTTATTAGCAACACTACGTGGCCTTTATCAAGTGACTGGCATATCCAAAAGCCCAATAATGTCCTGTATATGTAGTCCCAAAGTCATGTGAAGAACATAGAAAATCAACACCAGCTGTCCCACATGAAATTATGCCCATTAATCACTCATTTCCGCGTTCCACCGATAGCACGAGCTTGCACATCTGCGTTCCAGTATAGGTGACGTCTACTGTAAGTGATGCCACTGTGTGCTTAAATTCCGTACAGTGGGAGATTAAAGCAGTCTCTTCTGCTTTATGGTTGATCTTGCTTCTATGCTCGATGGAGCATATTGAGCATAGAATCAAGATCAACCATAAAGCAGAAGAAACTGCTTTAATCTCACACTGTACGGAATTTAAGCACACAGTGGCATCACAGACTCCTAGGTATTGTGCAAATTCAGAAAATTACTGCAGGTATTGATAAGGACACAGTCATGTTACAGCGAGAACCCTTTTGGATGTACACACTGGACACTGTATTCCCCAGGGGTCTCAATGATTTCATATCATTTAACTGCTTTCTAACAAACCGATAAAGGGTTACAGAATGTGAATATTTTGCATTTTATTTGCAGGCTACATGTTTGCTGCTGCTGCTCAGCTTTTATAAATTTGGCAAAAAAGGTCAGTAAGCAGTGATTATATCACTGAATGAAGGTTTAAGGATATTGACAGACTTTCATTCATTTTTTTTAACCTTTGTTATTCAACATGGATAAACCTTTGCACTTTTGGTTGGTTATACACCATTATATGATTCTTTTGGGGTGTCCCATTGATTCGACCTATTTTTCTCTTATATTTTAATTTCATCAATCCCCAACATCAGCTTTGGCTTAAGGATGGAGGACGTTGCGGTGCATGGAGGATTTCGGAGCCTGCGCAGGGGAGATGGAGCAGACCACCAATGCTGGAGCAGTACAGATGAGCACAATACTATGCTGGGATTGATGACGTCAGGCAACATGAACACCTGCGGGATTTCTGGACCAATCGGGATCGTCGTTGGAGGCTGTGAGGACATCACTGGTGCCAAGCTATGGGCATGCGCGCACATACAGAGATCGGGAGCGGAGATAATGAATGATGTATGATCTACATGGGACAACTGGTGCTCGAAAGCGGACCAATCAGATCATCGCTGGAGGCCATGATGATGATGTCACCTATACTGGAACGCAGACGTGCACGCTCTTGCTATTCGTGGAACGCGGGAGCGAGTGATTAATGGGGATCAGCTGGTGTTGATTTTTATGTTCTTCATTGGGTGAATAGGTCAGCAGGAAACCCGTTAGTAACTAAGAGTCATAAAGTATATAGGTCTCCATGATCTCAATCTAAGAAATGCTCACCTTAGTCTAAGCTCTGGTAGAAGATTCCTCTTCGGTAGTCCCCAGTGCCTCAAACAATCCCCCTCCAGGTGGGATCCCGGAAACCATCCTGTTGGGGGACATTTATTGTTTGCTGTAAGATGTGTTGTTACCACTACTACTGTTGCAGTCTCTCCAGTAAAGAACTTTTGTTCTTATAAAAGTCCCAGGCATCATTTCATCTGCCTCCTCCTGCCACCCTGCCCAAAAATCCAGTAGCCTGTTTGCCAGTGTCCCTTACTACTTCCAACATCTTCAGAGCACATTTCTTGTCCAACCACCCCAGCAGAAATTGCCTTTTAACAACCACTGGTGAATAGTCATTTTCCAGAAATGTCTCCACATTGGCGATATAATATTTATGAAAAAAGTCCTTTTAACAGTTGTCCAACCAAACAAGTAAATATAAGAGCTGTCCAAGACTGAATGAAAAAGAGCAAAGTTAAGTCTATAAAGTTTATATAAACAAAACATTTTTTAATGGAACTGACCTCTTTTTTGCCTTTATTTGCCAGTGTTTTATTGAATGTCATTTGATGC
Organism: Ascaphus truei; assembly: GCF_040206685.1. NCBI lineage: Eukaryota > Metazoa > Chordata > Amphibia > Anura > Ascaphidae > Ascaphus > Ascaphus truei. Next base: position 115,705,243 of record NC_134483.1, on the reverse strand, counting down.
AAACTTGGTAACTTACAGCGCAGAACAAAACAATCTAATGTACCATCATTATAGAACAGCATTCATCCTTCCTACACTTGCTATATTGTTGGTAAGAGATTTAGACATGACATTTTTTGTAGTGTTTTCATACATTTTCGTTTGGTACAGTATCTCTTGGGACAGCATTTTAAAATCTGCAGTATGTAAAAAAAAATCGCTTGCATAATTTGGTGACTATTGACCCTTGTTAATTTACATTAAAACAATTTCTTCAAAGCGCAGGTCTCCTCTGAGGCTGTGGTCTCAGTAACTGCCTGTGCGCACGGCGCGGCGTGCGCTGTGCGTGTAAGCACCGCCCCTCAATGGGGCTGGGCCCAGTAGACACCGTCAAGCTGAAGGTGCAGCCGCGCCGTGCTGCAAGGTTTTTTACAACTCAATCAAATTGAGTTCAAACCTTGCGACGGAGGCGTGGCCACGCCCCCACCGGCGGTTCACCCAATGAGGGCGAACCAGCCGCGTGACGTAATGGCCACGCCCCGCAAATCCCCGACCATGCCCCCTCCCATCGCAAGCTTCCCTCTCTCCTGGAGACCGCAGATCGCGGTTAGCGCTGTGCACGCGCAGCCCTCTCTCTCCCCCCCCCCGCCGGGGCGCGTGTCACAGAACGCACTGGGGACTCAGCCTAAGACAGAGATACAAAGTAGAGCTCTACTCACAAGTTCATAATGCAATTCTCCATTTCATTGAGCATCTGCTAATGTTCATGCCTTGATATAGCTAGCAGGATTATAATGCTTTGTCCAAAGGGTTTAACTAAATTACCCTTTTTCAAGAGAATATATAGGTATTTCACTGTATATTTTTGTCATATTGGATGTAGCTTTTGGCTTCTCTGTCTTTTGTTTCAGCAACAGCAATTCACTTTGTAATTGCTGTTGTACTTAACAATTTATTCCAGTTGGTTAATTCGGATAGGGATAAAGCAATTGTAATTCGTGTCATTTTGAAGAACATAAAATTAATTTTAAATGCTTTGTTTCTTGGATATATAGTAAGACCATTAGGCTTTACTGGGCTACTGACATTGTGAATTCAGGCCCCTTTCTATACCCTGATGATGAATCTGGAAACTGCTTCCATCCATTTACTTCTTTACTCCAACTTACATCTACGGTGGTAAGATAATAAATGGTAGTAAAACCAGTGTTTAGTTGCATTATGAACCTTTATTTTAGTTGGGATTGTAATCAAACTCGCAAATTCTATTAATCCTTTTAAAAATGTATGATATAAAAACAAATTACATGGCTATTCAATGCCATTTCATTGTCTTATCCATGTCATCTGACAATACTGTACAAACTACATCATCTGAATGACCAAGTATTGAATCATTTAAGTCAACAGAAAAGCATAAGCTCCTTCTTGGGTTTCAGAACTGTATTCACATCAACAAAGAAACTTTATTTCATTGAATATTATACCTCTTTCTCCACATACAAATTCTCACAACATATTGTGAGATATGTTTATTCAGTGCAGATTTCTAAAAAGAATTGAGTATAAATGCAGGTAGAGTTAATTCTTTAGTACTCTATTCAAGCGTTAGATATTAAAACTGATTTTTAAAAATATATATACTTTTTTTACGAAGAAGTCACAGTTTGATATTTACAGTTTCCTATGTAATACCTCTACCTCCCCCCCCCTCTAGCTGCAGGAGATAGGGTGTACATGAATAACAGTTGATCTACCTATTACCGACAGTCTCTATACACGTTCCCTGACAGGATTAGGACCTGCTCACAGAGTGCTAGCTCAGGTGTTACCTTGACTCTCAGAGTTTTCTTCATGGGATCAAACCTTAGCATTGGAGGTGCAGGCAAAATAGAAGAGAGGGTGCCAGGAACTTTTTAACAGGATGATGTTTATTGGGTTGCAACATACATTTCAAGGAGTACCTCCTATCATCAGTACAGAATCGTGCTCTGTCAGCCCTCGCCCTTCCTGGGTAGAACTGGGCTGAGCACTGCAGACAGGCGGCGCGTGGAGAGGCACTTGGGGCTTTTTCCGGTCCAAAGGGACCATTTTTGCGAGCGGGTGGGGGGGCACGGCCATGACGTGAGGGGGCGGGACCGCCCCTCAGCCGTTCAGCCCCTCAACCATGTATTGATAGACACTGTCTAAGTTGTTTGATGTTGCATTTATTTAATGAATGTACATGTTGTATACAACCACTCCATAATAGCTCAACTGTTCAGCCCCTCAACTCCTCAGCCGCTCACACACACAGACAGGCACTCACGCACTCAGGCACACACATACACACACACAGACAGGCACTCACACACACAGGCACTCACGCTGCTTTCCCCCCACACTCTCCTCCCCGCTCCCCAAAGCCTCCCCTCCTCATTGGCTCACAGCCACACCACGTGACGCGTCACCGCTTGGAATTACAATTCTCTTGAATCCCCTGGCGGCTGACGCGTCACAGCGTGTAGTGAGCTGTGCAGTGAGGGGGGACTGGGACTGGCTCGGGAGGATTCCCCTGCTGGTGGGGAACGCTCGTGCGGCCGCCCGCGCCGCCGAGCGCAGCGGGTCCCAGCCCTAACTCTCTAAGGGGTAAGGCAGGAACACACCAGCCTCAAGACTAGGACTGGAACAGAACTGGGGAGAAAAGGGAGGGCTCCACCTTTTATGCCTGGGGAGGGGTTAATCCCTTAATCCCATTATCTGGGCAGGATTAGCTGACATCACAGCCTCACACCATAATCAACACCCCTCCCTCCCCCCGGTTACATGTGACTCTAACTGCAACTAGGCTGCACCTGCATATTGCAACTAAGGCTGCGTCCATAGATGGACCAGCCGTGCTGAGGCGTGCGGACGCTCCGCGCTGAGCCCCTGCATCCTCAATGAGGATGCCTTGAGAGGGGGCTCACGCGAGCGTCCGCAGGCGTGCTCAGGCTTTGGAGTTTTCTGCCGAGCGCCAAGCTGTTTTTCAGCGCGCTGTCGGCTGAAAACCTCCAATCAGCCTGAAGCAGCGTCAACGTCACGGCGCCGTAACATTGACGTCAGTGCGTCGCGGGCGATTGGCCCAGCGACGTCACTGCCCCGCCTCCAACCACCTCCCCCCGGCTCCCTTCGCGCACGCTGGCTCGCCTGCAAGTCCGTGCAATCGCGCTTACTGAAGCAGGCGAGCCTCAGCGTTAGCGCGCCTCCGCTCTCCCACATCTCTTTGGCCCGGGCCTTAGAGTCTCTCTTGGGAGACAGTTCACATGCAGGCCATGTGTAAGAGGGTTTAACCCTAGCACTACTGGATGATATTATTATTTTAGTAGCCAGGGACTATATCGCTACATTCTCTCCCTGTTGGAAAAACCTCATACTCCCGATGAGACACATTATATAAACCCCACACCATCAATAATTATATAATGAAAAATACAATATGCATGGAACAAACATATAACAATAACTTTGACAACAGGTCCCTTCCCTAGGAAGAACCAGAAACATAGCAGCAATCAGGACAGGTTTTAGGGTGAACAATGGGCATTCCATCTTACGCGTAACCTCTCCTCCTCTAGAAAAGGAGCCCAGGTGGGTTTTCAATCTTAACCTGAATTTAGCTCCCTAGCTGCTTTGATGCATTCCATGACTTAGTTAGATCAACTCACTCTCCAGAAGAGAGAGTGAAAACACTACACCAAGTCTCCTCTTCCAACCAGTGATCTATTTTGTTACCCTGCATAAGCACCAATCTGGTCCGGTCCATATGTGGCACATAGTCCTGGAACATAGGATCCCACCACTTCAGCATGTCATTAGATACTAAGTCCCCTCATATACTGCAGCATGTCATTAGATACGCAGTCCCCTCATACAATGTATAACAATTGGTTAACAGAATATTCCCTATAACATTGTCCCTCTAGTGACTATAGCCTTGGTCATTAGGTCAGCCATTCTCTATTAGATTCTCTCAGTAATGGTGCACAAACCTTTTGTACAATACTTAGTGGGTAATTAAAATTTAAAAAAAAAATCATATAACAATCAGCTGCTTTGAGGTATAGCAAATTAGCCGCTTAGTGGCAAGCGTAGTCAAAACTTGTGCATTAACTGCATCAACTGAAATATGCCAGATAATAACTAAAACATACAATCATGATAGTAGAAATGTACTAAAATTTGTGTGGGATTTTGATAATTTTACCATTAATCTAATAAAATCTTGCTAAATTGGTTACCCCTGGAGCTTACTCTAGCACCAACCATCGCCTAATGTTGCAAAAATAAAAATAAAACAAATGACCAAAACTAATTAAATTGGTAACCTCAGCAATCTTCAGGACCCCAAGGTGAAGCTTCCTCATTTTACCCTCCTACCTCATACATCTGACTGCTGATTGGCAAAGTGGGCGGGCCCGATTATAAGGCGAGTATGTACTTTTCAATTTAACTTTATTAAAACAAACATCACGTTATAATCGGGCAAAAACTACATTTATGTAAGACATAAATATATGGTCCCACTGAAAAGAATGACCAACTTATTTTCATAGTCATGCATTAGGTAGTTACACGCATACTCTTTACTTAAACAGTGCTTACCCTGAGTGGTAAACTATGTTTAAATTGATTGTTGTACAATACATAGTTTTGAATAGTGTTCTCCATTTACACATGACTTATTGGCACAATTACATTTGAATGAAATGTAGAATTTATTTTTTTAAATTGTAACCTACTTTTCAAACAGTTTACTCCATTTGTTAAAAAAAACTAGGTACAGTGCATCAACACAATGTAACACATTAGTGATTTACCGTTTTGTCCTTAGTAAGTAACTTTAATTTAAGGTTAAAACATTTCATGCTAGACTTTTATATTTTTCTGATGAAAGCTTTTTCAGGCCACTTCATACCTTAAGGCTTAATTAATACAAATGGAGACAAGTGATAACAAGAGACTCTAAAATTGCATGTCAAGTAATTTCTAACTGACTCATCTAGTAGTTCCCTAAAACCACTTCCAACATCACCAGTAGACCAGGAAAAAATATCTTTAAGTACTTTGATAGACTGATGTTCAGACACACACTGTGTACTCTAAAGGAAAGTCATTTAAAGAAAAGAAAATATAAGTGCTTGGAACATAGTATTTAAATTGGGTCCATTGTTAGATGATTGAAGCTTCTGCAGATTAGTTCTTATTTCTGGTATATTAGTTCTCGTCTCTAGTTTCCAGACATGGTGATTATTTGATATTTGTAACAAATATAGAAAATTATGCCTAGAATCATGTATACATACTGTACATTTTGCATAGTTGTAAAGGTTCTGTATCAGCTGGAATATGCTGGAATGCTTTTTTTGTCAGCCAAATGCTTTCAAAATGAGTTATTATTTTAAATGTAGACAAAAATAAGTATAGCCGTGATGATCTGTGACCTTTATGGCCAGAGCTACAGTACAAAGCTCTGTCAAGTGAAGCAACATGATGTTAACCTAATTTAACATCACATTAAGCCTTACGGCATATCATAAAAGCCCAATAATGTACCATTAAGTCATGTTTTCTCCCGGAAAGAGCATTGGATTCAATTTAATATTTCTTAGTGATATTGAGATGCAAAATAGATATTTATCCCAATAGTGCATATCCACTAAAGCCTGTAAAGGTTAACGCAGGGACTTAAAGTTACCTTATTTAAGTTATACAATCCACCTACAAAAACCTTACAGAGATAAGGCAAAGATCTCAATAAACAGGCCACTCAAGAAATGTGCTGTATCTAAAATGACAAATCTTTAATCATATATAGCCATCGCTGGTACTGTCTATCTTTCTGCGTCCCAGTCACGTAAATGTGTAACAGCAGAACAAAGTTCCACAAAAACGGTGCTACAAAAAAATTGGTAACCAGTTGCATAAATGTTGAATATTGATAAACTTGCTTGTGGAGAAAGAATCATCAACGCGACATTGAATGAATCAGACACTTGATAAACACAGGTGTATTGCTCACAGTAGGGGAGGTGTAAATTAATGTCCTGGTTGATAGTACAGATGGCTGATGATGTATCAGCCCCCTCTGGTTCTCTTCTATTTGGACTGCCTCCCTAGAGCATGAAGGTCTCTGTGGTGTCAATGACAGTGAATTCCCATAACATATCAATAATTGATAGGGAGTAAAGTACTCACATATAGTCGCTTATCTTCCTCAGTTGGCGTGCCTCACGTGGTGTAGAAAAGCAGGTGATCCGGTGAAGGGAGGAAGAACAGAGCACAGCGTGCAAAAGATAGGTATCCGGGTCTTTAATGAAAAATTGACAACATGGTACAGACAGAATAACAATTCTACTCTTACGCGTTTCCCGCTAAGTATAGCGTTTCGTCAGAGAGCTTTTTCTTGATCTTAGTGGGAAAAAACATAGAGAGAGAGATCCTAAGCAGCACCTGCATCAAGTGCCAGTGGTTATCACGCCCATTCTGGTGTTAAGTCCCACTCATGTCAAAGGAAGTTAATGCCAGAACGGGTGCAATAACCTGTATCGGCACTTGATGCATGTGCCACTAAGGCTAAGTCCATACTGCCTTCGCCCGCTCAGAGGTGTGCGCATCAATGATGTCACCGCGTGAAATGGGTGCATTTTTCGGACATGCTAGATTACACATCGGGGGCGTGTCTAGGGGCGTCGGTGACGTCACAGAGCTGGTTCGCCCTCATTGGGTGAACCACTCACGTGACCTGCACATCGCGCCGAGAAATCAGTTTCAACTGATTCCTTGCACATCGCCCGCCCCCTCCTGCTGTCGCCCGCACAGTCTATGGGCACGGTCAATGCCTTAAGGCAATGTCGGAGACAGGCAATGCTATATCGACAAAGTGAACTTTTTGGAAAATTAACAACCGTTAGGCCACTTATTTGGATATTGCTAATGTGGCGTGAGCCAGCTAATGATGGGATGCACGTTTTGCCAAAACTAACTGTTGTAACACTGGCTTGTGTTAGCCATAGGAAAAGGAAGATGCCAGGTATCGCAATGCAATAGATACCAGGCATCTTCCTTCCCAATAAAACAAATACATATATTACCCATTTGAAGCCATAGTGGCCATGAAGACATGCATTATGCACGCCTTCATGGTCACTGAGGTAAACAATGGGTTAATACAAACACCCTAACTACCCTACAACCTAGTGTATGCCATAGTGCTAAAAACCACTATAGCATATAGGGGGTTAACCCACTTTCCCCCTCCATAACGCCCACTACCAGCCTAGACTCTGTCCCTAGGGTAAACTACCCCCCCCCCCCCCCCCCCGCCACAACAAACTTCCCTCGCCCCCTACAGTACTGGCCAATAGCCTTATTAGCCAAATGTGGCTAATAGCTTTTTACCATAGAAATGCATAACAACAGCAAATACATAACAAATAAAATCATTAAGCCAAGAATCATTCATCTATTTTTTTTTCTTTCAAAACACCAGGAAAGCATTTATTTAGAAAAAAAATTTTTTTGGTAGTCTGGTATTATTTTTTCTAAAATAGGATCTCTTTTTAAAATGTCTATTTAAAATTATTTCTAATGCTAGATGCGGGTGAATTATATTGCGTTATGACAGGTATGAATTTACTCAAATATTTGTTTTCTACTTTGGAAGAATTTTTATTAAATATATTCAATTCACCCCTATTGAGATTATTGGCTTTATTAAATGCTTCGTCTGGTGTTAGGATCGTATCTTCTTTTTTTCTTTTAAAATGTTAGAACTGTTTCTCTTCAAGCGGCAGAACTGCACATATGGGGTGAAATCCAAACATTTTGAATAATGATTATACGTACAGTGCAATTCCGAGTCTGGCACCATTGGAATTTGAGTGGTGCCGGATTATTTGATATTCCGGACTTTTGCGTGTCACTCCCAGCAATACCCCAAGACACTTTTTCACCTTTTTACATGTTATACAGTAGTATAACGTATAAATACTGTAGCTGAAGTAGACTACATAATAATAAACAGTAATTTTGTAAATAAACTACTGTAATACAATACAGTATTAATAAAGGTGTTTTATAATGTCCAATTTCTGATGTATTGTCAAGGTTATGTAGTTAGGTTCCCCCTGGGCCCCCTTTCTGCCCTTACCTCTGCTACCACGGCATTGCGGGGTGGGGGGGTGGGGGGGTTAAGGGGCGCCCTGTTTGCCGGAGGCTCCGCCATCTTGGTTGCGACTGTGCATGCGCAAGATGCCATGCATGCGCACTATATGAGCGCGAGCAGGCGGCCAATGGAAGAAGGCTCTCAGCAGGGACTACATGTAGTAGGGACTACAGCAGGGACCAATGGGTGTTAGTGACGTCATGGTCACTCTCTCAATAGTGCACTAGCACAGGGGGGCGCAAACTTTTTTCCCTGCGCCCCCCTGACGGCTGTCCCCTCGCTCCCGCGCCCCCCCCAACCCCAACTTACCCGCGCTCCGGCGTAATGACGTCACGTTGCCATAGCAACGTGACGTCACATGACCTCGCAGCGTCATTTTGAAGCCGCGTTGCCATGGCGACGCCGGGAGGAAGCCGCCGGAGCCACGGGTAAGTATGGTTTACAGAGGCCCTGCAGCTCCCCCGGCACTTAATTTAAGTGCCTTCGGGAAGCGCGCGGGGCCTCTGTAAACCCCGCGCCCCCCGTCGGCAGTCTCGCGCCCCCCCTGGGGGTCGCGCCCCACAGATTGCGCACCGCTGCACTAGCATATTCTCAATAATGGTTTAGCTTGATGTGGGCTCATGAGGCATCCACTACCAGAGAGGGACTACAGTAGACGTACCCGGGTACTGAGCGTGACACTGCACCGCTTATTCAGCTTGCAGGATCTATCTCTCCGCTTTCCCTCTCCTGTTTCCCTCCCTCCTCCCCTCCCTCCTGATGTGTGAGTGTGGTATGAGGAAGAGGTATAGTGCTCTCAGATAGTGGCAAAACATTGCTACTTTACATTGTGGATTTAGGAGGCATCTATTAGCAGAGAGGGATTCTAGCAGACTTAGGGGCCTATGCAGAGAGCAGCGCTATTTCGAAATTCGCCATTTTTTGGAGAAAATCGCGCAGAAAGCAGCAGAAAATGGCGAGTTCCGAAAAACGCGCCATTTTTTCTTTTCTATTTGTAAAACTCGCCTCGCGGCTGGCGAGAACCTCAATCTCGCCAGTTTTAAAAATATCCTAATGCAGAGAGGCGCGAACGGCATCTAGCGGCTGTTCGCGCCAATAAAATGGCGCGATTGTCTCCTTTTTGCCTCGCCAGAAAAAATTGGCAAGAAGCTGCCGCTCGCGGCCATTGCAAAGGGAAAAAAAAGGCGCGAATTTGTTTTTACACGTTTCTGAAGCGCGCATCTCGCCAATTTAAACTCGCCACACGCATCCATGTTAAACATAGCAGAATTCGCACTTTTCTGCATATGGAGAATAAAACTCTCCAAAAAAGCTACTTTTTAATAAATTCGCCAATTTTAAAATTCGCTGCTCTCTGCATAGGCCCCTTATTCGGGTCCTGAATGTGACACTGTAAGGCATACTTAGCCTGCAGGATCTGATCTTTCCGCTTTCCCTCTCTTGTTCCCTCCCCCCTCCCCCCTCCCCCCCCCCCTCCTCTGTAGGTGTGTGCGTGTGGGGTAAGAGGAAGAGCTACAGTGCCTTCAGTTAGTAGCAGCATATTGCTACTTTACACTGTGTATCCATGAGGCATCCACAAGCAGCTAGGGCTCGGTATAAACTTACCACAGTATCTGTTTGAGCTTTGCTGCAGCATTTTCACAATCGGTGACACTCCATCCCCATGCTTGCTCTATAGCCTGATTCACAGCTATATTCAACACATAGAGAGGCATAGGAGGAATGGGTCAGGATACATCTGGTCAGACTGTGTCACGTCAGATTTATGCAGATTTCGCATAGTTGATATTTCAGATATCTAGGCAGTTTACATTGTACATAATACACACACACACGTAGGGTTGTTATTAAGGTTAATTTGGCATTTTTTCTCTCACAACTGAGAGTCCTGTAATTATTATTTCACTAATAATGGTGTACACTAAGCACTTCTTTCTAAGCACCAGCACATATGCCTAGATAGAGTATCTATCACATGCAGACATCTCCCATGGCTGTTCGCTTCCGTTAGGTTTCTGCTACAGTTTATATTAGCAGGGACAATATCACTATATATTGACCTGCAGTTCTGTACAAGCACTAATGTGAGTTCTAGTTTTAATCAATTTTTTGTTTTGCTTTTGTTCATAATAAAATATATTTTTCTAAATCAGTGGAGGTGTTTAACACCACCTCTTTCCAGTATGTATAATTTACAATTGTAAGGTGGAGGGTATATCCAAACAGGGACTCTGTTTTCTAAAGTACTATTATCCCTGAGTGCACCCCCAGTATTTAGCTGATGCAGAATCCAACCTCCTGTATATACCAACTGACCCTCAACAATCAATGGGACTAGTAGAATCTCCTGCTCACACATCGATACAATTCATGCGCTGCAGACCACACCAGTCGGAGCTGGGACAGGATAGGGGTAGGGTTTGCGTGTGCAGGTGTCTGTGGCACTTGCACTAGGCCAGAGACCCCCGTAGGCCCCAACTAGGCCCCAACTCCCCTGAGTTTGTGGTTACTACAGGGACAGGCCCACAGATAGGGAGACTGCCCCTGTAGCACCAGTAACAGGGAATTAGCCAGGACCTTGGGGACACCAGGGTAGTTGGGTGCTCAAAGGCCCTGTCAGTACTTTGGGGACTGTGTTCCTAGAGGGTACGGTCCTGCATGGCCTGGTGAATAGGCTGTGTATTTTATCTCTATGTATATAGTAAAACTGTTTGTTTGTGCTATTTCACATGTGTATTCTTTGTGTCCTGTAATGGGGGAATTTCACACAGTTAGAATCCCATACAGGTGGAGGCGCTACCGAGCATTGATCCAGGTACACCCCAGATTCGCAGCACCGGAGGCTCAGATCCCCTGGGCACCATCAAGTATTGCATCACACCCATACACTGTAGCCACACATCTCCTAGGGGGTGGGGGAAAGTGCGCTACAGTTATATGCTTTCTTTTTGCACCACGACCACCTCTGTTACCTCTGCTCACGTTAGAAGCCATTATATATGATGGATGGGTTCAAAATATAAAGCGAGAGCATGTAAACACAACACAGCAAGAATATGATAGTGGACTAATACTGTATTACAATCTATTGGTATATGATATGTCATAGTTGTTATTTTATCTCCATATATACTATTCTTAGAAGTGAATTTAACATTAATGCATTTGCATTCATTCTCTCTCACTCTCTCACTCTCTCACTCTCTCACTCTCTCACTCTCAGTTGTTTTGGTGTGTAAAAAAAAAAAGTGGCAAACACCCTCCACAACAAAGCATATGGCAAACGGAAATATTCCTGTATGCTCATTTGCATGTCTTAGACAGGTCTGCAACCCCGCCTTTCACCATTATCACCCAGCACACAGTACTTCCACTGCAGCAAGGGATTCTGGGAAATTACATGCAAATGAGCACACAGTGCCACCTTTTGCTTCAAAACCATTCAACATGGTTCCCCTATAGGCTTAAGCTTGCTGCATGGTCACAGCTTTGAGCACAGCAAGGGTTAAGATGCATAGCCAATAAACCCACCCACAGACAGACTGTTTCAACCTTAATGGGTCTCTTCAGTGTGGGGTTGGTTATACTGGCTATGCAAAATGAAGCAGGTTTTACCATACTTAGTTAAGTTATGGTGGGTAAAAAAGTGACAAAAACCCTCCACAACAAAGCATATAGCAAATGGAAATATTACTGTATGCTCATTTGCAAGTCTTAGACATAGGCCTATAGGGGAACCATGTTGAATGGTTTTGAAGCAAAAGGTGGCACTGTGTATAAATATATTAGTTAAAACTATATATGTGTGTGTGTGTGAATCATATTGAAATAAACAATAGTGATATTGATATTGTGTCCCTTATAATAATAATATATGTGTGATGTATATATTGATATAAGATAAACTACTCAATATACTACTAAATGTGATGAAATCCCTTAGTGTACTAATGTAGTGTATTTGACGTGAACCTTGACTAGATAGGTGTGAATAGATGTGAATAATGAATGAATGTAAAAGTGAATAAAAGATATTTAATATAGGTATGATTAAATGATCATATATTAATAGATAGAGATAACCAAGGTGTATAACAACATATTGTTTATATGTATTTTCGAAGATAATCTATAATTTAACCAATGTGACATATTGAGAACCAGTATTGGGAAATTAGTATCAATAGAAAAAAAGGTGACCCTGTTGGGAGAGAACACGAAGGGAGCATGCTAACATGCTCAACCCAGACCTTCGTCTTCAATCCACATATGTGAAGGGGGAGACAAAAAAAAGGGGGGGGGGGGAACCTAAACAACAATGCTGACGTCAATACAATCATTGAATTTTTTTGTTCATATATTTTTTTATTAGTATTTAATACATTTTTTGGGTTAAATAGGCATCCACAGCACTATTTTTAATTGGTTTATATTATTTAATTTGGTTACTCATGCTGGGACATACATGTGTGTTATTTAGTGGAATATATAGGGCTCATTTACACATTGGTGTAGATCCACTTAGATTTTTTTGTTCATTACTGACTGGGCGTTGCCAGCAGCGTTCACCCAAGCGCAGTCTTTTTTGTATATCTATATACATTCATGCATACATACATACATAATATATATTGTATATGTAGCCCGGTTCTCCCGTAAACTCCTTACCTGCCGGCACCGTAACCACCTTCTCCCTATTCCACAAGTGGGAGACGATGAACCAGAGATACCGACTCCACCACTGGACGGTGAGCTGGAACAATCTAATGCTAGCCAAGAGACTGTAACTGAAACAATCTCTAAGATCACCCATGAGCATACAGACGGTGAAGAGACCGTTAATGAGACCGCAGAGGATAAAATGGAGGGACTCTCTCAAAGGGGATATCACAGTCACGGAGCACCTCCCTGAGGAGCTACGGGTAAAGGGTCCCAACGCACATGCCTGCAAGTGTGGCCCCAACGAGCCAACCTCTGGACCCCAGAATCCCATGCTTGATTCCTAACAGAGACTATTTAGAGGCATTTATGCCCACAATGGGAGGGGCTGAGCCTCAGGACTTTGTGTACTACTCCCCAGAGGGATGAAAAAACAAGTGACGCCGCGGTCACGGCTCCTCCAAACAGCCAAAACGCATGTAGAAAAATAAAAAACTTTATTAATTCAACAAGTGAACAACAGCCATAGTCAACCTCTGACGCGTTTCGTCCGGGTTACGGACTTTATCAAAGAGTAACTCCCTAAGCCATGAGACAATCTCTATATAGACTGAACCGCACTCTGATTGGTCACACTTTAAGTGGAGGGTAATCCCCCTTCACCTGCAGAATAATGAGTATTAGCTCACGCTATACAATCCAATACAGAGACCGTCGCATGCAAAACACCAAACCAAATGTGAAACTTATATATAAAGTACAAAAAAATGAGTTAAAAACAAGAGTTAAAAACAAACACTAAAAACAAAGACTGCTGATTAATCGCAAAAATAACTACTTAGAAAAAATATAAGGAAAGTATTTAAGCTATACATATATAAGCTAATAATAAAAGTATACAATAGTATTTATAGTCCAACTCACTACATTGCATTAAAAATAATTCATATTTGGGATACGGATAACGGACTATAAATACTATTGCATTCTCCAGCATCTTGACTATTATAGTGGCCATTCCTAGATAAGGGACACTCTAACTGTAAAACAATATAAGGTGACCATACTACTTCACACAAGATAGTGAGACTCCCTTCCTCTGGTGTCCTCCAGAAGACCAGGGGCCTGGAAGCTTCTACAGCATTTTATACCCCTGCATGATGCCCATCTCTCTGAGATAGTTCAGGATATATTTAATATGGGATTACAGAACAGGTTGGAGAAAGCTGCACTGCTGGTGGGTGTGGCTAGGCACGTTTGAGGGGTAACATGTCCACAGAAAGGGTGCTGACTGGTCAGTTTTGCCCAGGTGGGGAGTTGTCTGAATCTTAATAGGGGTTCGAAGGAGGTGGTCAGAGGTCCAGGTCAGGTGCAGTAGACATGAGGGTATCCTCCTAAAAGGGACAACTGGGGTTAAGATCCGAGAGTGCTCACTGGGTCAGGAGCGTCTGTGAACATTAACGGTGTACAGGATTTGCGGCAACTTGTTGACAAAGTCCAGGGATGTTCTATGTGTAATGGTTGCTATACTTAATAAAAGCTGTGGACAATTGAACCAAATTTATGTGTCTGTTGTTATTTGGAGGTTCTGGGATTTAAGGAAGGGGCAAAGAAACAAAGGGTATAAAGGTCAGGTAGTTCCATCAGCACGCGTTAGCTGCAGTAGGTCCCATTGAAGAGATATATCAAAATTGACAGCAAGGCATACACGAGATTGCAGGAGGAAGCTCCGATCCGGTGTATAGGGGCACCTATGGCTAAAAAGACATGCTCACACATTATGTAAATCATATTTTAGAGTTGGTGTTTTGAGAAGGATATCAAATGTTTCTACTGTCTTTTAATTAAGTACATTTGCAAATAAAGTATAATAATGTGATTATTTAAAAAGGAAATAATAAAGTAAAGAGGTATTTGTTTTATTTAGCCTTGGAAATAACAATGCAAAGAACAAATTGCATTCCCGGTGGGGGATTAAACAAAAGCCAAACTATATAGTGTGGAAAAAGCTGCAAATACAATTAGATTTGTTTCTTGATTATTTCATAGAATGGTTTGTTTCACACAGGGGACATGTCTATTACTGAGATTAAAAGAAATGGGCATAATTTTAAAGGGGCACCTTAGACCAAAGTAAATTGAGACAAAAATATGTTTAAAGGCTTTGCATATTTCCAGGGAAGCTAGGAGTTCCATACAATTTATTGAAACTAAAATAACCCTCACAACATATTGAACAGGTGTGCATATTTCATAAATGTATAGTACGGGAATCTTCTAACTTCAAAGAATTACAGGATACAACCAGGAGGAGTTGTAAGAAGAGACACAAATATAAGCAATAGTTGATGATCATCAGCTTCTCCTCAAGATGCTCCCCCCTCCCTTAAGTGACAAACTGGGCAGCGGCTGACATGGGAAGAGGCAGCGAGTGACATGGGGGCCCACATGACAGAGGGCATGGGGCTGACACAAGGCTTGGTGATATTGGGAGTGACATAAGGGAGCCAGTGAATTAAACAAGGGACCCAGTGGCTGACACATGGGGGCCAGTAGATGTGACATGGGGGTCCGTGGCTTATATAGGGCAAGTGGCTGACATGGGAGGAGGCAGTGAGGGACATGGGGGTGACTTAATGGAGCCAGTGGGTGACATAGGGGAGAGGCAGCAGCACTTTTGCATCCTGGTGCACAGGATGCGTTGGGTGTTTGTTGTGACTCCTCCCTACCAGTGCAGTCCTCTGTGGTGAGAAGACCTGCAGCCGAGCAAAATCCTGTGAGTCCTGTCGCTGATGCTGCATTCTTTTCCACCTCCCTTGTAAAGGAAGTGTCATGTGTAAAATTTGAGATAGCGGCAGTGCCTTGTTGGTGTGAACACACAGCATTCTGTAGTGTCCAAATGCAGACTGCGGTTGGTGATTGACAGATCACCATCAATTCTGTACAGGCAGGCACATTTTAAGTTACAGTCACGCCTGAGGTTGGAATTGGTCGGCATGTGGGGATAATCTGCAACTGGTTTTTGTTGCTTACTCTCTCCTGGGCTGTTGGAGAACTTCCGGAACACTATTCTGGCTGCTAAAATAAGTGCTGGAACCGGCTCATTCCTGGTCCACTCTAGCCCTGCTCCATGGCTTTGTCACCAGGGAGTCTATTTATTTTCTCTGCATCAAAGTTTATAGTGTCCAAAAAAACTGTTTTCCTCTGACACATTAGATTCAGAGGAACTAATACCTATGAAAAAGAAAAAAATGTAGTTTTAGAAGGCCTATCTGCTCTTCTTCGTCAGATAATTTTGAGGAAGAGCCACAGCTCTAGAAGAATTAGCCCATCAACCTTGTATAGCTGAGCTGCTCGTCTTACCTCTGTACCGGTAATGAGGTCGTGAATCTCACTATATCAGGGTCTCTCTCTTCAGTCACTTGCTCCAAATTCAGTCATGCATGCGCTAGCTCACTAAGAAAGACTCTGACACAAGGTTCAGCTTCTATCTCAGTACATGCGTTATCCCGGGGGTAACACAGGAACTGCTGCTTTATTGTTCAGCTCACATAGTTTATATAGCATACAATGGGGCGAGGCGGGGGGTCGGGCTTAAGCCGTTTATATCTTGATCCAGGACACACTTTCGTCTCACATTGGTGTACATTATTCCCCGAGGCGTGTACATTCCTTCGTGCATGGGTGCGTGATCAGCTCATGAGAGACTCGGGCTGATAAGTCAGTTGTTTGTACATCTTGCATCAGCCGGATTTCTTCCTTCCAGAATGCTCTCAGGGTGCGGTCCCGGATACAGGCGCCATCTTTACTGGACAATATCTATTTACTGGGCTGAGTTATATAACACTCGAAATAACGGATAAACATATATTCACATAATCTCTTCTACCTTCACAATCCCCCCTTGAATCTATATTTATCTGTTCCCTCCCTAGGGGATACAAGCTGTCCTACGATGCGGGGAATGGGGAAAGGATTTCTTCACTTGACTACTGGCACAACACATCTCTAACAGATATTCATACCTTCCATCAAGACTGTAAACATCGTAGGAGTCTCTTTCCCCAGAAACTTGGTTCTTATAATAAAGAATTATGCATAATATATTTCTGCTTTGGGGGGCTTCGGGTAGGCATATCCGGCTTAGCTTTAGTTTGCAAAAATGATTCCAGATCACTTCCTGTACTCATCATCGTTTCTGCTCCGACTACTTTATACATTAGTTTCCGATAAAGAGGAAAGACACAGCAAAGCACAAGGATAGCAAAGACAAATAAACATAACAAAATCAATCCAATAGTCATGAGAATTGACTTCCAGCCTCCAGCCCAATCTGCCAGCCAGTTGGCCCAGCTGGTATCCACCCCTGAATTCCTCTTAACTTCTGCCGCTAGATCCCTGATCTGGTTGAGTGCTTTGACCGTCTTTCCATCTATAACAGAGTTTTCTGGGATAAACGTGCAACATTCTTCTCCAAACATTGAACATACCCCCCCTTTTTCTGCTAAAAGCATATCCAAGGCCATTCGATTCTGAAGAGTCATTCGGGTATTTGGCCCTAGTTCCTCAATTATACCTTGGAAAGCGTCCCTGCTATAATTTATAAACCTTTGTTGGTTATAATACAGATAATTTATCCAGTCAACGTTTTTATTGATTTGGACCTGGGGAAAAATGGATGCTAATCCTGCTAGAATTTGGTCTTGGGCCTTAAATGCATCAGGGACCCCCCTTGGAACCCCTATTGCATCTATATATACATAATTACTACCTGGTAGAGTTGTTTCAATACTCCTTTTTGACCTTAGCAGAGAGAGAGGTTTCCCGGATAGATACTGTATTTCCGGTTCCCATGGGAGCACTCTAAAAGGCATAACTACCTTAACCAATGCACACTGTCCTTGCCACATTGGGGGTAGAATATTTCGGAGCCTACCATTACCACACAACCAATATATATCCAGCAGATGTAGAGTGTGGTTTTGTAGTTTGTCTGAAAGCACCGAGGAATTAGAGACACAGAATCCAGGAGCAAATCTCCCTAGTTTGACTCCGGAATTACTGGTGGCTATGAAACAAGTATAGTTTCCGTCATGAATAAATACCTCTCTTGGGGGCTTTACACTAGTCCTTTGAGACACTAGAGGCATTAACTTAGGGCAGTTGGTAGCATTCTCACCTGTCAGGACAGTAATTAGACATTTTGTTTCATTTCCCGGGAGTATTAAAGGGACTGTGGCTAGATGGGCGTTTGCAGCTGCACAGGCTATGCAACTAACATTTTGCCCTGAACTTTTGACTGTATATTTTACCCATTCTACCCACAGATTTTTCCTGACATCGGTTCGGGTCTCTATTTGGAAAACATCTTCCCATGTCAAGCCCGGAATAGGTAATACCTCTTGGATTTGGTTATTCAGTTTGTCCATACGGCTGGGTTCAGAAGTTGGTGATACTGGTCTACTGGCGATATCTTTTAACTCAATTTGCCCCATCTTGTTGTGGAGAGCACCTCTGTACATACCCAGCACATATTTTCCCATATCTCCTTCTGAGGGATTTTCCAATTGTAAATAGAAAGGCAAACAAACTGGTTGAGCATTATTCTCGCATTTGGTAGGATTCCAAGATCCCTTAGTAAGGGTTAACCGGGTAAGAAGAGATTTTCCATTCTTATCTTTCTTATTTAACCCTCCCTTTGGCCTATATGCCCAATCATCTCCGGTGTTCCATCCTACATTTGACCAAGAGGAACACCATTCGTTTTCCGGCTGAGTGACGCAAAGATATAACATAGCCTGCATATTTATGTACCTTGATTCATAGATATAGTTTGTTGTTCCACACTCCGCTATTTTACAGAAATCAGTTGTGAATGTCTGGAGGGGCATGGAGGTGTTTACCCAGAAAGTGATTGGGGCGGCTTCAGCAGTAATAATTAGCGTAATAATAAAAAGGATATGCATCATGGAGCTTCAATGGGAGACTTTTTGCAGTGAGAAGCGTGGATCCAGGGTCCTTTCCCTTCAAGTTTCACTGCCGTAGGTGTGATCAGCAGAACTCGATATGGACCTTCAAATCTGGGCTCCAAACAATCGGGTCTCACGTGTTTCTTCAGATACACGCTATCCCCAGGTTGGAAGGGGTGTACCGTGTCTCCTGTGGACTCTGGAAGAGAAACAGATACTACAGAACGAGAGTTAGACAATTCTCGAGCAAGTGAAATCACAAATTGTACTACTTTATCTTGACCCTTTTGTAATTCCTGACTATCTATCTCTGGTATTCTGGGAGGGGACCCAAATAGGACTTCATATGGGGTAAGCCCATGTTTGGCCTGGGGCGTGTGTCTGACATGGTATAATGCTATAGGCAACAGATCTGGCCAGGGGAGGGGGTGATCTTGACTCATTTTAAGTAGTTTGGTTTTCAGTGTGCCGTTCATCCTTTCCACCTTTCCCGAACTTTGTGGGTGATAGGGAGTGTGGAGTCCTTGATGAGATCCCAACATAAACCATAGTTCCCCAAAAATAGAGGCTGTGAACGCCGGTCCTTGGTCACTTTCGATCACTTCAGGTATACCAAACCTGCATGCTATTTCGATAAGCATTTTCTTCGCTGTCACCTTTGCAGTCATATTCTTGACTGGGTAAGCTTCGGGCCATCCTGAAAACATATCCACTACTACTAATACATACTCGTATCCCCCGGCCGGGGGCATGTGAATATGGTCCACTTGGATTCTCTGCCATGGGTAGTCGGGTTTGGCTAAATGTTGGGTGGGTACGGTCTGTGTGCTGCTGGGATTACAGGTTTGACAAACCTGACAGGCTCGGTTGTATGCGGCCAATGTGGTACTGATCCCAGGAGCATAGTAGAACTTCCTTACATATGCGAGGGCTTGATTCTTTCCTCGGTGTGTGGCTCCATGTGCCCATGTTGCTACGGCTGGGTACATTCTTCTTGGAAGACAGTATACATTAACCTTTTTCCACAGACCAGTTTTCTTTTCCACGGTCGCCCCATCTTTCCTCCACTGCTTCTTTTCTTCTGATAATACTTTTGCCTGTTCCTGTTGTAGTTTAACAACTGGAGGTCGTGCTGTATTAATTTCGGGAAACTCTTCAGCCTCGATTTGTGCCTCTGTTTCCTCCCGTTGTTTCTTTTCTTGTGCCCGCGTGCTTACCATTGCTACTTCCATGTCTTCCATGGCTAGCCATCTCTCTGACACAGATCCCAAGGCAGCTTGTTTGGCGGCTTGGTCAGCTAATTGATTTCCTCTTGTTTCCGTGCTGTCCACTTTTCCATGTGCCTTGACCTTGAGAACCGCTACCTGGATAGGTAGTCCCATAGCATGCATAAGTCCTTGGATAAGGGTGGCATGCTTCACCGGTGTTCCTGAGGAGGTTATGAATCCTCTATTTCTCCAGATAGTACCAAAATCATGGGCAATGCCAAAAGCATATCGTGAGTCTGTTCTTATATTCACCCTTTTTCCTTCTGCCATCTCCAATGCTGTTTGTAACGCAATCAATTCCGCTTCCTGGGCTGACCTGCTTGGTGGCAATGCTTCAGCGTAGAGAATCTCTTTCTCCGTGGTGACGGCAAAACCGGTACGGAATCTGCCGTTGTCATCGGCATACCTTGAGCCATCCGTCCAGAGTTCCAGATCAGCCCCTGGAATCGCAGTAGTAGACATATTCTGTGGTTCTGACGTGTCTTGCTGTAAAGTGAGTAAACAGTCATGTGGGGACACTGGTGGACTAGAAGTGTTTAATTCTTCCATTGGTTCCTCTCCCCCCTTTGGGATATGTGGCAGAAGAGTTGCTGGGTTGATAGTGGTACATCGTTGAAAAGAAACATAAGACGGAAGAAGCAATGAGCACTGAAGTCTTAAATGACGTTGATGCGAGAGATGTCGGGGTAATGTCAGCGAGAGAACAGCAGCCAAGTCATGTGGAGCTTGAATAATAACATCATGTCCGAGAGTGATATCCGCCACTTTATCCAGCAGTACTTGTGCAGAATGGGCGGCTTTGAGACAACTCGGAGAAGTACGTGCAACCGGATCCAGTCTGCAGGAGTAGTACCCGACAGGGCGCTGTTTCTCCCGATGGGACTGCGTAAGCACTCCCGAAGCATGGCCGTCTCGCTCGGACACATATAGATTGAATGGCTTGGTGTAGTCTGGAAGGCCCAATGCTGGTGCACTTGAAATAGCCTCCTTCAGGAGATTGAAACAGTGTCGATATAATTGATAGGCAACAGGGTCGGCCACATCGTCTTCCTTGGGACCAGTTTTCAGCGCATCATACAGCGGTTGCATAAGCCTGGAAGCGTCAGGTATCCACTGTCTACAGTAGGTGATAAGTCCAAGGAATGATTGCAGTTGACTGATGGAGGATGGATACGAGACAGATACAATAGCTTGTTTCCTTTCATCTGTCAGATGCCGGATTCCTTGTGATATACAATGTCCCAGAAAAACAACTTTAGGGAGACACCACTGGAGTTTTGACTTGGAGACTTTGCATTGGATAGAGGACAGATGTTGCAGCAGAGAGATAGAGAGTGATTCCATCTGTTGGCCGTCAATCGGGCCACATAGCAGAAGGTCATCAACATACTGGAGTAGCGTAGCTTCAGGGTGAGCTAACACCCATGGTGAAAGAGAGAGTTTCAAAGCTTGGGAAAACTGGTTAGGGCTATTCTGGGCCCCTTGGGGTATTCTGGTCCATGTCAGTTGAGCTCCTTGGAAAGTAAAATAAAATAAAAATTGGGAGTCCTCATGAAGGGGAACACTGAAAAAAGCATTGGCCAGGTCTATAACTGTGAAGAGACTGGCCTCGGGAGGGACCCCGCTGAGAAGAGTATTTGGATTGGGGACAACAGGGGTTTCCAATATGGTTGCTGCATTGACAGCACGCAGATCTTGTACCAATCGATATTTATCAGGTTGACCTTTGACACTTTTCTTCTTGACAGGAAACAGAGGAGTATTGCAAGGTGAAGTGCAATACCTGAGCACCCCTTTCTCCAAATATGCATGAATTTGTATCTTCAAACTGGCTCCCTGTGCAGCTTTGAGAGGGTATTGCGGGATTCTTGGGTAAGGGACTCCAGATTTCATCTGTACAACCACTGGGGGAACGGGAAGAAGCCCCACATCCTCAGGTCCTACAGACCATAAACTGGAAGGAACTTGAGATTCAATATGGCTAGGAGAACCAGTGTTTGGGTTGGATTGTTCCTGTAACAGCATCAGCGGTAAAGCTCGGATGATGCAGATATCGGGAGGGGTGTCTCCCCCTTCCGGGCGATGGAGAATAAGTTGCATGCCGCACTCATCATATAGAATATTTGCCCTTAGTCTTTGTAAAATATCGGACCCTAATAGATTTAGAGGGCAGGTGTTCGATACCAGAAATCTAGCAGCGACTTCTGAGAACGGTCCGAGAGGTACAGGAACAGTAAGGCGGCTGTTTTGCGGCTTTCCCTCTACCCCCATTGATGTCATCCAATCATCGGAAAGTTCTATAGTGGGGGGAAGCAATTTCTTGGATATAACGGACGTGGACGCCCCTGAGTCCACCAGGAAATCCATAGGGACCTCTGCTACTGTGAGAGTGACTTTCCCACAAACAGCAGTTTGCCCCACTGCTGCCATGGCGGTCCCAGGTTGTCCCCCCTTTCAGGACCGGGGTGGAGGTCCCTCAGGTAGTTGGTCTGGTCTGGGCTTCCTGCATTCTCTCCTGACATGTCCAACTATTCCACAGTTCCAGCAAGTTGGTCCGCCTTGGCTGCGGCCTCCTCCGTTTTGTCTCCTGTCTTGCCGAGGCCCATTATTTGGGTAGTATCCTTGTTGGGGGGTGGGTTGTGGATAGAAAGGTGCGTAGGCCGGGGCAGGGTAGGGGTATGGCTGTGGGTAAGGAGGAAAAGGAGGGGGCGGATATGGATTATTACTGGGTGGTTGGAAAGGGGCGGGGGCGGACGGTGGAGGGAAAGGAGCAGGTGCGGGAGGCGAAGTAGTAAGAGATGGACATAAAACCGCATCTGTGCATTCATTTTCTTGCATCATTAGAGCAAGTGCTTTCTTTTTTCCTTTGTCCTTCAGTTCCTTTGCGTGTGACCGGGCAAACCCTTTAGCTACTAATATAGCGTCTTGTAAGGTTCCCCCAATACAATCTGGGCGTATTGACATAATTTTGTCTTTCAGCTGTTCATTGAGTCCATCTACGAAAGCCTTAGTCAGGATCATACGGTGAGCCTTGGCTTGAGTGGCAAAGCCAAGATCTTCGAACAGTATTCTGATCCTGGAGCCGTATTGTTCCACTGATTCATCCGTTTGTTGTGTGATCTCTTGGAGTGAGCCCTGTAACTCTGTGAGTGCTTCCTGGGCCCAGAGTTTGAGTTGTTGACAATAAGTGAGTCCCGAGGAGTATGTATCAATAGGTTGTGACTGACTTTGGTCGAATGCCGGGGCCATGAGTGGCAGGAAACTGTCGGTGCATTTAATCTCCGTGAGAGATTGTAGATCCTGCCAGGTGCATCCGTAGGTTTTCTGTATCTGGCACATTCGTCTGTAGAACGGCATAGGTTGTTTCTCCGGGTCAGGTAGACCAGACACCAGAGTGGAAACTTGTGTAGGGGTGAACGTAACATACTGAAGACCAAGCTTGGGGACATTACGCGGTGTATTGTCTGTCATAGCGGTGTGTTGACCCTCCGCAGACTGTTCTGGCTTTATTCCTGATTTCCCCTGGGCATGGTACATCTGGGGGTGATGGGGAATTGCCGAGGGCACAATCTCGTGAGGTGGGCTTCTAGAGTTCATAGCTGCCAGAAGTGCCGGCATTCGTTCCGGTTTGTCGGTAACTACCCTGACTTCGGTGAGCTGTGTTTCCTGTGTGGTTATAAAATCTCGTATAGTGGCTATAATTATGTCCACCGCCGGTTCTAATGGGTATCTAAATAATCCAGTGGACACCAAAGGGAAAGCCACGGAAATAATTCCGCGCTGAACACAGGCCGGTTCTGATAAATGCCTTAAGGTGTTCCATATAACAGACCTTAATTGGGATCCACATAACTCAGGGAAATCGGGGTCATATAGGGGGCCCACTGCATGTATTATCCGACCTACGGGTAAGTTGCCGGGCCCGGTAATTGCAATTTCTCCCGTTGGTATGAGGCCCGCATTAGCAATAATCGTGTTGCAATCTCGCTGAACTGAGGGCCCTGCTGCTTGAGAAATAATTCTGGCCAACCCACCCTTATGTTGTAGGTTCGTGTTGGCAGGGTTGACAATTACATCTACTACTGCCGTGGTTATGTCCCCAATTCCTACACTGATAGTGACTTGAGTGCCTTGTGGGGTGCGATATGGCTTAAAGAGAGCCGGGAACCATTGTTCTAAGGCCAAGGCCTGGGGATTAATCGGCCGTGGTTTCGGGGCAATCGGGGGTTTGGGGAAGGGCGGGGCCCTCGGCGTGGAGGTCGGTGGGCACATTGGTCGGGAAGCAAGTGGGGGTGCGGGTGGAATTGGGTCATCGAATTCCGCCTCATTTGAGGATTCGGGTCCTTCCTTCGGATCTATCGCGTGTCGGCGTGAATTCATTAAAGCTTGAGCTTCCGGGGTCTCGAGGAGTTCCCGAAGGCCAAACACAGGGAAAAGCACTTGTAGGGCGGACATAACCTCCTGCGTTCCACTGCCAATAGGGCCTTGCGTGCCAGCAGGCTTAAGGCCTTGCGTGCCACCATACCCTTTTCCTGTATCCGGGCCTTGGTAAAAGGAACCGGAAGGGGTGAGGATAGGATATAGAGGGGCGGGAGGGGGCGTCTGGGCGGGAGCGGGAGGGGCGGACTTCTCGGATGAGATGGGCGGTGGGCCGGGACGGGGCACACCACAATTATAGCAGAAACTCCGCCATTCTGGATTTTGCATACCACAATGGTGACAGACCCACCCCTTTGGACTAGGGCGGGCGCCATCTTGGTATGGCGGCGGATATGGGGTTTCCTCAGCTTTAACAGGCTTCATATATCCATATAGGGGATCAGTATTTTCTGCTCCACCCTCCCCCCGTACTTCTTCATAACCTTCATCACACAATTTTCCCGCTACTCGGAGATGAGCCTGTGCTACCTCTAAAAGACCTTTGTCTTCCAGCGTTCCCCGGGATTCGGTTATCATTTTAGACCATATGCTGGGTTGTAATCTTCCCGTAGGCGGGACTCCAGCCAGTTTATATAGATTAGTAGCATGTTTGGTATATTTCTTTCCTTCTCGAGTGCGGACTAAATCTAGTGCTGTCTGTGCCCCTGTGGGCAACACATGTTTTTTCTTAAATAAGTGCAACATCTCTGAATTCTCTGTTCGTCCCACTAATATCCCGTGGCCGGTCCTGTGTCACCGTCTCGAGGGAACCACTGGTTGGGTTACCGCCCTCAGACGTCGGGTCCCTGACCCCAGACACCCGGTACCGGAGACAGAGTATTATCTCAACGTCTCGAGGGAACCACTGTTAGGTTACTGCCCTCAGAATCTCAGTGCCTGTCCTGTTCCCCCTGTACTGGGCTGACAGCCTGCACTTTCATTCAGGGATTTTGCAATTACTGGTCAGAAAATCAATCAGACAACCCGCAATCTATTTCCCCATTAATACCCACTCGTTCTCTTAAATTCCCAACACTAATGCATTAATACACATACATATACGACCTCCAGTCAGCCGACAAAAATCCCTCTCCACTTCGGGCTCCCACTTGCGGCACTGACTAGCATATATAACATGTAAACATTCGTACAATTTAGCAACTTATAGGTGACCACAAGCAACTGAAGAGTATGATATTTTTAACAGTTCTAAACAGAGCGCGACTCTAAAGATCACACCGTTGTATCACATCAACGTGAGTGAAAGACCTAAACAGATTATACTACCTAGGCAGCAACCCACCGACTTGTCATAGGCAAGATAACACACAAATTGTATGCAAGAGCTTACCTTGACAATGAGGGTGATCAGTCCTCGGTTCGGTGTGTCACGGTCTCTGCAGCAAAATCAGCGACAGGTCAGTCTCTCGTGGTGAGCCGGAGTCACGCTGCTCCCCCCTTCCACGTTGGGCGCCAAATAATGAGGTCGTGAATCTCACTATATCAGGGTCTCTCTCTTCAGTCACTTGCTCCAAATTCAGTCATGCATGCGCTAGCTCACTAAGAAAGACTCTGACACAAGGTTCAGCTTCTATCTCAGTACATGCGTTATCCCGGGGGTAACACAGGAACTGCTGCTTTATTGTTCAGCTCACATAGTTTATATAGCATACAATGGGGCGAGGCGGGGGGTCGGGCTTAAGCCGTTTATATCTTGATCCAGGACACACTTTCGTCTCACATTGGTGTACATTATTCCCCGAGGCGTGTACATTCCTTCGTGCATGGGTGCGTGATCAGCTCATGAGAGACTCGGGCTGATAAGTCAGTTGTTTGTACATCTTGCATCAGCCGGATTTCTTCCTTCCAGAATGCTCTCAGGGTGCGGTCCCGGATACAGGCGCCATCTTTACTGGACAATATCTATTTACTGGGCTGAGTTATATAACACTCGAAATAACGGATAAACATATATTCACATAATCTCTTCTACCTTCACACCGGGAGGGGGAGGCTGCAGGCTGAAAGTGGAGCGCTGGAGTTCTGCAGCGGACCGGGCAAGTGGGGACCCCATCTTGGATAGTCGCGTATGCGCAGGGTGATGCATGCGCAGCGGTCCCAAAGTTGCGGCAGCCATTAGAGAGGCTCCACAAGGGACTACGTGACCCAGCAGCACCAGGGGCTGCACACCATGTGGGGCAGCACAGCCAATAGGGCAGAGGGATCCATGGAGAAGCAGAGTCAGTTTGGTGCGAAGACAGGGAGCGCACCAGTCTGAGCAGGGACAGCAAGCGGTGAGGATTTGTTCAGGGAGCCCATGGCCCCTGAAATAGGCCAGATATCCCAATAGGTCCCAGCTAGGCATCGATATACCTCAGATTGTGGTTGCTACAGGGACAGCCCCAGATAGAGATACTCCCCATAGCACTTGAGTAATAGAGTGCTAGTACACTGGTGATGGACGCTATGTGGTGTGCGCGGCCTGCAGTCTGGGACCAGACCACAGCCATATACTGAGAGACATTAGGGGACGCATTCCAGCTGGAGCTCCCTCAAAGGCAGACGGGAAGGGGAGGATCAGTCGGACACCGCATTGTGGGATCACATTGCGGCCTGCGGACCAATCATCTTCCATATACCCTGGTCTGGACGGAGACCAGAAAGGTACCCATGTGCACCAACGGCCATACACAGTGGGTAGCACTACTCCGCGCACTTTGGGTGGGCTTGGCTCTGTGGACACCGGGTGGTTACAGGTGCACTGACTAGTATTCTTAAACTTGCCTTGGAAAATCTAGGGCTATCACCAACAAGATCCAGGTACATGCTGGGTACATGCTGCAACATTTCAGTGACATTTCTGCAGAGACTAATGATCCATCGGATTAACACAGCAGGGGGGTCCCTGGCAGTCCTATTCAGTTTGAATGGGACTGCCAAGGACCCCCGCTGTTAAACTGTTAAACTATACCTGTGTAGTGTGTATTACTACTATTGTATTGGTTCCTGTGAGGGTTTATCCTGCAGAGCTAGGATCCCTCACATGTCGAGGCACTGCACCAAGAAGAACGAAAGCATACCCCAGACTCCCAGTGGTGGAGGCTTAGGCCTTCTGTGAGCCACACGTAATGGCAGCACACGTAGTTCCCTTAGGCACAGGGAAAGGGGGCTACACTTGTTTGAAGGAAAATAAATGTCTTGGGGACTAAATAGCAGCTGCCCGAAGCTGGCACAATGCTTGTGGTAGCTGCTCTGCTGCTTTCCTGGGTTCCGTCCAGGTAACAGAATGATCCCCTTAAGATGGGGAGCCCGTGGCTGGCTGTTCATTCTCGTTCTTTGTCCTTGTGAACCGGGACTCAGGAAAAGTCTTCAGGTTCAGTGTCTCTAGTGAACTGGGCAAGGGGTGTGACATCCAGGTTGCAAGGGTCAGTTTAGAAGGGAAAGGCATATTACATCCAATGAGCTATTGACCCTGAGTCAGAGGTTAATGACTTTATCGGTCTGGCATTCCTATCATCCCTTGTCAAAGAGGAGGATCTGGTCTTAATAAACTATATTCTCCTTCAAAAACAGAATCAAATAGAACACTGAAGGATCATCTTCCCTCAAGCTCTTCCAAGCAGGTTCCCCTTCCACTTGCAGATCCCTAAAATGGAGACTGTTACAATGGCAAAAAAATCACCTCACACAAATAGGTCCTCAGAGTAGTAAACGAGGGACTTCCCTTCCACTCCGGGATTTTTCTTTTCAGATTTCACCATCTTCGGGAAACTACAATCCTGGTCTAGACTCCACCCTCATTATTTCTAAGCCAGGGCAGGATACATGTTGCACATGTCCCCCCCCCCTTCTGACTGGGAGAACTTGGGTAGGCTACTGTTGATGTAGTGCTGATTACCTGCGAGGGAACAGGAGAGATGAGTTGCCCGCGATAGTGTAGGGGAACAGGACAGTATGAGGATTCACCATTCCGGTGGTTCTGTCCCCTTAACCCTCACATGTCCGTCCGTATCTAGTGGCACTCAAAGTGGGCATGTCAGCGGTGGTTCACATGCATGGCGCGCGGGCAGTGCGCGGGCTCCATCTGCCTACGCGGTTCCTGTGTCCAGGGTGCGCGCTCCCCCCAGCGGCATCAACACGCGACGCATGCGTAGTGCGCACTTTTCCCGGTGTCCTGTGGTCTCCGCCACCCAACTCTGCCCCAGCTCTGACGTCGGAGGTACGCGGAACGGCGGTCACACACGCTCCTCCCTTCTCTCCTCGGGTCCCACCTCCCGTTTCCGCCCCCTCACTGACGCGGGTACCGTGGCACGTACAAATGGCTCGCGACTGGGTCGTCAACTTGATGCGCGGGTTACGCGCGGGGCACGTGCGCTTTCTAGAGGTCCCACCCCCCACTCCTAATCGGCTGCACAATAGGACGCACCTGCACGATCCAGCAGCCTATCAGTGAGAGCACCTCCACTTCCTGGTTGCCTCCCATTGGAGGGAAGTCCTATTTATACCCTGTCTGAACTCTCATTACTTGCCGAGCATAACTCCTGTTTTGTGACGCTACATGTCACTGCATCCTGCCTTGTCTGCCTCTTACCTTTCTGCCTGACCTTGCCTTGGACTAGGAACCTTGTACTGAATCTGGCTTTGGAATACGATGATCCTGCTCTCTCCTGCACTGACCCTGGCTTTGGAATACGATGATCCTGCTCTCTCCTGCACTGATCCTGGCTTTGGCTTTACGACGACTCTACTCTCTCCAATCTTGACCCCGGCTACGTAGCCCAACGATCCGCTACTCTCAGCTTGGCAAGTATCACGTTTACACTGTCCTCTATAACCCCGACCCGGCTTGCAAGACTATCCTACACTCTAGACGCGCCCTCGCGGTTGTGGTCGGAGTTCTCTACCAATCCCTACCTCAGCCCCGCAGTCGCACCTCGTTTGTGGTGAGCTACGTGTTACAGACAGTCTTTTTGGGGATCCACTGGTTCTTCTCCTCTTGGTGTCAGCGCCTCCAGACATAGTGGGTTCAGCAGAGCTGAAGGAAGTCCCACCATGACAACCTTTACACCCAATACCTCTGTCCAACAGACTGCCGCCAAGCCAGAATTATAAATGAGGATGATCTTTATTGTAGCAGCCATTGCCGGGCTGCCGGTGTCATTACAGTGTATGCTTCAGTTGATAGGTGTAAGGAATCCGCTCCTCGGTTTACT
Organism: Ascaphus truei; assembly: GCF_040206685.1. Lineage (NCBI taxonomy): Eukaryota > Metazoa > Chordata > Amphibia > Anura > Ascaphidae > Ascaphus > Ascaphus truei. Next base: position 115,675,551 of record NC_134483.1, on the reverse strand, counting down.
GTTTGCCTTACCTTGCAGTCTGTGCAGTCCTGGAACACTTCCCCTGATATTTACTGCAGCCTGGATTCACTCACCAAAGCAATTCTGCCACACGCCCCTTCTGCTATTGGTTCACTGACCTTTAAGTACTGCTTTCCCACAATGCTCGCTGCCGAGCATAGTCCTTTCCGGATGTCACTAACTGTTCTGCCACATGCTCCCACTTGTTATCCTGTTCCTGTGTCCTGTGCTGAAGCTGAGTACTCTCCTTGTTGTCTGCAGCTCCAGGTTTCCTAAGGACGGCTGCTATTGTCATGCAGCGGTCTGCTCCAGTCTCCTGTGTTGTAGCTGAGTACTCTTCTTGTTGACTTCAGCTCCTTGTTTCCTGTGACCGGCTGCTATATTCACGCAGCGGTCTGTTCCTGTCGCCTGTGCTGAAGCGGTGGTTTCCCCTGTGTTCCTTCAGCTTCCTGGTTCCTGGGGCCTGCTGCTCTTTCCCTATTGCAGAGGCCGTGTCCTGGTTCCTGCGCTGAAACGGAGGATTTCCCAGCCCGCTCAGGACTCTTGCGCTGAAGCACTGGTTTACCAGTGCAGCTAGGCGGTGTGCTACTCTGGTCTGCCTACCACCTCCTGAGACCAGTACCATGGGCCATGGTCGCCGCACACGCAGAGGCCACTCCCGCGCTCCTAAGCTGAAGCGGGGCTCTCCTGACTACCTGTTGCCGAACTCCTGCTTGAACAATGTTTACCCTGATGTCTCCAGTGCTGACCCTGGCTTGTCCACCGACGAAGCTGTCTTCTCCTATCCTGATCCTGCTACGTACGACTACGAACTGCGCAATCCGGATCAGCCTGCGCGATCTAAGGTCGGTGCTTTTACAACCCCACCTCAGCCACGCGGTCCGACCCAGGTTTGTGGCGAGCACAACCGTGACAATAGGATATATCTCTGGCTTCTGGATGGTATTGGCCTGCGGGTAATATTGAGGCCTTTCTAGAGTAGCTTGTTGCTCTCAGCCCATGAGGCTGAGCACGTCTCCCTCCCAGCCGGGAGGAGACGTCTCAAACACTCTCCCACCCCATGCAGCTCCCACCCAAACTGAAGGTCCCACCCCTAAGGGGCTGAACTTCAATCTATAATTTAGGCATTTCCTTCCTGAAGCTCAGATGGAGGGACCAGTATCTATACCACCATTGGCTATCACAGATCCCTGTGTCATCTCCACTCCTTTCACTCAGGAAGTCAGCATGAGGAGAGGGAAAACCCCACAGAATAGTCTGTCACTGGCTACATCTTATTAGAACTTACGTGACAGGGAAGGTAGAGAGATAGCTGGACCAGCCATGGCTATATATAGATAGGGTAAGCAGGGTAAGCCACCTCTTTACAGTACAGGAGCCAGATGGTTCAGTTCGACCAGTTCTAAATGTAAAGAACCTAAACAAATTCATCAGACAAAAAAAGATCTGTCTGATTGGAAGAGTGGAAGGTCAGTTTGCGTGAAAATAGATTTTAAAAGATGCATTTTTATAATGTGAGTGTAACCCTCCTACCCCTACCCAATCTCAGATAGGGTCTCCTAGGGACCCTTATGCTTAGGCTACATGTCTCAGTGTGGTGCGTACTTGCTGGCAACAGGGGCACTGAGTCTCCCGCGATGACATGGGGGAGAACAGGACAGGCTTCTGGGGTTGTGCCTCCGTCTCGTCTACTAGTACAGCGCCTCCATCTCCTCCAGCCCCCAGATGTATGGGGTGAAGTACCTACAAGAGAGTTCTACTTCCCCTCCTCCCGATACACTTCACTCTCAGGCAGGAGTTTAGATAAAAGTGTAAGCTCTTTATTGTCTCTTCTCTTCTCAGCAGACAGTTACACCGCAGGCTGTCTTCCCTCAGGATGTCCCTGACCTCACTCCCGGCCTAGGGCACCAAGAGTGGGTCTAGCTCTTCCCCTACCCTCTAGGCAGGGTAGGAGGTATGGGGTGCACACTCTACTCCCTGGAGGGAGGCCTCAAGCCTGCCGGTCCTGGCAGGTTGGTTTGTGTCACCCTTGTCCCTTTCACTGCAGGGACAAACTCAAACTAAATAGGAAATGGCAATACCCCAAGTAGCTCCAACAGACACCGCCCGTGTCTTCTGATTGGACACAGAGCCTGGTGACCTGCCTTCACTTCCTCAGTGTACTGCCTGAAGTGGGGAAAACCCATGATTACTCCTGGCAACCTGCCCTTATGCAGGTATTACTGCCAGGAGGAGGATAGAATAATAGTCCAAACCTACCAGGGCTACATGAGTATATACATACACAATCATAGGACAGTTAGTCATATACCATTTGATGGAAAGGGGAACTACTATTCTTTGGAATGCAGGAAGTTGCCTCTATTGAGCAACTCAGGCCAGTGTTGCAGTGTTATTGTTCACTTCTTATCCCCATATAAGCAATAGCAACCGACACTTCTCATCCCTTTTCGCCACCCAGCCTGTCAGCAGCAGCTGTTTCTCTTATGATTTTCAGCAGCACTGAGAACTGGTTGCTGCATGCACTGAGCAGCAGGAAAAGATGAGGCACAGATTTAAATATTGCTATTATCATGAATGTATGTATGCATTTATTTAACGTCCACAGTGTACTCAGCGCTTTGCAAAAGAGACAATACAATCATAATACAATAAGTGCAACAAACAAAATCAGACAATAAGAAAGGAAATCCCTGCCCAAAGAGCTTACATTCTAATTGGTATGTTGGGGACATACAGAAACAGCAGTTGATGGACTAAGGCTGCGGTTATGGTGAGAGCGGTGGCGCGTGCGACACAAACGAAAGACCATACCTCAATAAGGACGGCCATAGAGAACACGTGCGCGAGAGCGCGGGTCGATTTTTCATGCAACAAAATAATTTGATTTTGTAGCGCGACGGAAGGGTAACGTGAGCGGTTCAGCCAATGAGGGCGAACCAGCTCCGTGATTTCACAGCCACGTCTCTGCCATGCCTCCCCATCATAGCTCCCCCTAGGCCATTAACCGCCTCTGCTGCAGGCGCGCGCGATGCTTAGCTTGGCCTCGGCCTTAGTGCAGTAGATGGCAGTGCTTGGCCACAGTGGTTGCTAGGAACGATTGTGGGTGTGGGACTGTAGCCATGAGTCTACGTCAGTGGTCATAAACCATTTTTTAGTTAGGGAACTTCAGAATTCGGTTGTGAAATTCTGGGGAACCACAACTCTCGCCCCATGTCTCTCGCCCCCCTCCCCCGTCACCCGTCTCTCGTTTCCCCCCCCCCCAATCGCCCCTCGTCTCTCGCCCCCCTGTGTTGCCCCCGTCTCTCCTCCCTCACACTCTCTCCCTTATGCTCCCTCTCCCCCTCACACTTGCACACACACACACCCACTTACACACACACACACCCCTGAGAGCGCTCTTGCGCTCTTCCCCGATCCTTCCACTCTCTCCTGTCGGCCGGAAGTTAACGTGACTTCCGGCGCAGACTGGAGCAGGCATGCAGCGGATGGATTGCAGTAACCTGGCGGCTGTTGCTGCTGAGCTCGGGAGCAACCGGGTCACTGCTATGTCGGGTGCTCGTGGAACCAAGGTTGAAAATCGCTGGTCTAGGTTATTAAAATGTTTTGTATACGCCCGGTGAGTTTTAAGGTTTGACTTAAAGTTGGGGAGAGAAGTTGTTTGGCGTATACTGAGTATGAGGGAATTTCATAGGTAAGGGGCACTGAGGAAAAAGGTTCAAGGCGAGAGAGTAGTAAAGCTGAAAGGGGTAGAAAGGAAACTGTTATTGGGAGAGAGCAGGAAACAAGCTAAGACATAACCAGAGATCAAAGCAGATTTGTAGGGAGGTGCAGGTGAGTGGAGAGCCTTGAAGGTAAGGAGGAGAACTTTGTGATTCAAAACTTGATGGGAGCCAGGAGAGGGATTTAAAGAGATAAGCATGTTCTGTTCTGGGAGAAAGTGAAATGTTGAGCTGCAGGGGCCCTGGCTTTGATTGGGGTCCCCTTCACACCTGTAAAGCTGCAGTTCAAACAATATCCTGCATTTGTGTTTTTTTTAAATAAATCAGTTCTTTACTATGAGAAAATACTTGTAGCATTTTTTTTAAACAACTGTGAAGGACATTTTTTAATGTATTATAATATAACGAGAATTTTTGTTCCTATAGCAACCCTTTACAAGGGCACAACCTCTTCCTTGCCGGTAACAGGCTCTGGCACACCCATTTTTGAGCCCTGCCCTCTCTCAGTGCACAAGCTCAATTGTATCTAATGACTGCCTGGTCACATGATCTTCCCCACAGAATTTTGTCAGTGCAGCAGAATAACATCAAAGATGCAGAGTAGCTCAGATAGCTGAATTAAACCTTATGCCAGTGTTTATACCATTGCATGTGTATTTAATGTTAAATATTAACAACTCATTTAAAATCAAATGTGTATATGTCATAATGTAAACAATATGTATATTTCATGTTGTGTATATGTGCATGTGTACAATTCGATGTGTGTGTTATTAAAATTGAGTGTGTTTGTGTGTTATTTTTTATACACATACAGTACACACGTACACACATACACACACATACTTCCACTGCAGATTGGTATTCTTTAAAATGTTATATATATATATGTAACGGTTTTTGTGAACCGGCCTGACCCACCCAATCTCACATTGGCCCCTGTGGTCTAACCGGCCCCCATTACAGTGTGATAGTGTCTGGTGGTGCACCTGTTGGCAACAGGACTCCTGAGCCTCCCGCATGATGGTGTGTGGGGAGAACCCGTCCAGACAGGCAGCTGAGGTAGTGGCTTGAGTCCTACCTAGGTCCAGTGCAGCGCCTCCACCTCGTCAGGGTCCCTTCGGTCACTTGGGGATGGTCCTGGCGAGGAACTCCTCTGTGGTGCTCCTCTCTGTACAATCACTTCACACATGTACACGAGAGGGTTTGTAATTAAGAGCATCTTTATTGGACTGTGGGCCATGCTGCCCTCCACAATGGGGTGTATTAGCCCTCCATTGTTACAGCACTTCCCTTACAAGGTGTAGTTCTCCTTAAATAGGGATTCCCTATCCCAGCCGGGATGTCTTTACTCTGTGCCAGGTCCCTGGACACAGTCTTCTTATTCAGCTACTATAACATAACTCTTACTCCTCTCAGAACTCGGCCAGAACTAACTTTTAGACACAGTGCTGTGCCTTATGTATACTCTGGAAGCTGACACACCTCTGACATCACTAACCATGGAGTCAGAGCCTGTGACCACTCCCATCCATACACAGGGCACCTCACCAGGGTGTGAGGGCAACCCTCCATAATTACTGCTGGCATGCCCACAACTTACCAGGCCTTACTGTCAGCAGGAGAGATGACTGTAGCCATTTTACATGGCCGCTACATTCTCCACCTGGTGAATCCCATCGTCCTCGCTGGGACCTAAATTTGCATACCTTCCTCCAGGAAGCACTGTAACACAAAACATAATTGTTAACATCACACAGATTGTACAATATAACAGAAAAATGACCACAGTGACATCTCGCCAAGCCCGCCCCGACCAGCAGCCACGAGCCCGCATAATGCCTTAGTACCCCCTAATAATAGTGACTCGGGTCAGGTTTTCTAACCTCTCTACCACCCATGTCCAGGACCGTGACATGATAATGCCTAGGCAGTTCCCTCTCGGGCCTATAGGTCACCCTGTGTTTATGTATATTCCTCCCTATACTCCACACTCGCATCAGGTGATCTATTCTGTCCTCTGCCCTCCTTCCAGTAACTTCACTCCCTTTACTGACCAGGTACATCTCGATGGTTTCCCTAAGCCACCTTTCTCTGTTTTCTTCTATCTCCTCCATGAGGGGTTCAGGGACATAAGGGTACTCCAACCCGTGGGAAGACTTATATCGAGCCATTATTGCCCGTTCCGCTCTACTGATCCTAGTCAGGTCAGCCCTACCTGCCCTCCCAGGCAGCACCCATGACAGGGGTTCGTCCGGATCCACAGGATCTGACAGTGTGTCGGGACCCATGGGCTCTATCTCCCTGTGCTCAATCTTAATCCACCGGTCCTGCAATTCCCTATTTCTTTGCTCAGGGGTGAATTCTCCTTCGGCCCACCAAAAATCTACTACCTCCTCCCTACGGATGAGAAACCGCGTACGGTCCATCCAGGCCACATAACCTTCAAAGAGTGGGGCCCACCAACGGTGTTCTTTGAACCTGTGCGAATCCCCTGAGTCACTCTCTTCCGCATCCCCCCACGAAAATACCCCCGATGTCCGTGCCGACCGTGGTACGGACCACCGTGATGATCCCAGGGCCTTGTCTTCTGTTTTGTTGGTCGCAGGAGGCAACCACCGGCCTACCGCGGCCTTACCTAATTCTCCCCCCCCCCGAGAAATGCCCTCCGTAGCGCAACTGCGCTGTCTTTCCCCAGTCCGTCTCTCCTCCTCCCCCAAAGGTATGTCCACAAGTTCTAGGCTAGGCGGGGACCCTGTGGAACAGGTGAGGGGAGCAGGGAGTTTACCTAGGGCGTGGGGTTGGGCGTAAGGGCAAGAGGGGATGCGCCACGGGGCTACGACCCATTCCCGGCTGTCCATGGACTGATCCAATGAGGATAGCTCACCCTCCTCAGTCTGCGGTTCGCCCATCCAGCACTTGGGCCCTTGAGGTGATCGGGGACCTTCACCCGATCGCTGAAGCGTCGCTGCATCCTTCCCGTCTGTTCCGCCGTCGCCACCGGAAATGATGTCCTCTCCGGAACCGGAAGCGCCGCCATCTTGAGTTGGACCCCCATGCGGGATCTCTTCCTCGATGACGACATCCGGAAGCTCCGCCGTCGTCTCCACCGGAAGTGGTATCTTCTCCGCACGTGCGTCTTGGGCCTGGCACGGCCTTGTTTCCGCTACACCGTCTACCGGAGCAAGGTAAGGAAGTGGCTTTCTCTTACCATTCCGCAGGGGTGTAGGCGTCTCTCGCCCGTCGCCGCCATATCCTGGGGCGGAGGGACTCCGTCTCTCGGCTCGCCGATCTGCGGGGGACGCCCTGCTTTCCAGGCTGCTACTCACGCCACGGGGTGTCGTTCTCCCCGGTTCTGTCCTGGGCCTTGATTTCACCTCCGCTAGCTCGCAGAGATCCTCATCCGAGTAGTCTCCCTTCCCCGACTTAGGGGTCACCGATCGGGGCGATAGTCTCTTTTCAGTGCGGTCGGGGGGTGACCCGACCGTCTCGGTTGCTGCTGACCCAGCCGATTTAATCGACTCCAGTCCCCTTTCTCCGGGACTTGCACGACTGATCCACAGTGCACCAGGGGACTCGGCGGAGCGCCTAGCCATATCCCCCGGGGGGTCAGCAGATTGGATCGGGATGAACGTCGGCATTGGCCACAAGTATAATGTCCCGCATTGTGGGCAACGTGCCGCTGTGTTAACAGTGCCTCCGGGCAGCCCGCATTGAAGGCAGAGCCCGACCACCGTCTCGGTGTTGGCCACCCTGACTACCAGTACCCCGCCGGGTACCGAGTAGGGCTGGGTGGAGACCATAGTGCCCACAGTGGAGGAGCAGGCCATCCTTTTAGTAGGGACCACTTTCTGTATGGCTCTCTCCAGGTCAGTGGTTCCTCGCAACTGACTGGTAGAAGTTGCTGGGCCAGCCACTTCCTGCTTCGGCTCCTCCCTCCGCTGGCATAGCTGGAACCCGCCCCCAGGGGTTGCAATTATGGGCGGTTCCCACAGGGGAATAGCATGCCCCTTAATTAAGGCCGCGCCTTTCTCAGTCCTGGTGGGCGCGGTCTGCGTTTTCGCGCCAGTTTCCTCATCAGAGTGGGATTCTTTGCCCGCGGCTAGTTCCCGCCTTCTCCTGGCCGCCGCCTTTCGTGCAAAATATCCCTCCTTTTTGCACGTTACCTCCGCGGCCGGAACTACTTCTTGTAGTGGCGCCGTCTGTATATCAGTCCCTGAGCCCAGTGGGTGCATTCCCACAGGCCATAGTTGAAAGTCACTCCCCCTGGTGGAAATCAGGGGAGGGTCCCATAGACTAAGCGGTTGACTCAGCACAGGGGCCGAGTGAGTCACTGTCCATGAAGGCGCAGCCATAGCTTTCGCGCCATGCCCCCCATCAGGGCGGGGCTCTGCTGTTCGCGCCATTCCCGGCCAGCTTTTTGCAAGTCCTGAATCAGCCAATTTCTCTGCGACTGGCCCACGCGGTCTCCCTAGCAAGCGGGAACCGCCATTTTGGATAGCTTTTAAGCCCGAAATGTCAGTTTGTTTGCTTTCCTCGCTGGGTTCCCCCCCAGTTATCACAATGTCCTCACACTCTTCAAGGGTGGCCCCTCGGTGGCCCAATACAGGACAGAAACGGGGCAGCCACAGCCTTCACTCCACTCCAGAGCAGATTAGTTAGAGACAGCTCGGCGACAGTTTGCTCTTCAGTGGGGCGCACGCCACGGGTGCCTTCCCCATCAGCCTCTGATCGCCATTTTGGGCTCTCCGCACCACGCGGATCCTCCATTCCTTGGGTTGTCACGCTCTCGTACCAATTATCGTACATGGGGCTCCGCTCTGCGGGGCAGCCACCACACCAGTACAATAAAGATTGCTCAGATGCACCACCACATGTGTACCTGATCTAGGCTGGACTCATGTTGCACTACCTCAGGCTAGGCTCACTCTCTCAGTGTCTGCTGTAACTCCTTCCTCCCAGTCTGTGCTCCCTATGGTAAGTGTCTGGAATGGGCTAGAGTACTCTGGCTCTGCCATGCAGTACTTGGGGCGTCTACCTCTCTTGGTCAGCCTAGCGCAGACCCTCTCCAGGATTCCTGACCACGTTAACAGGCTATCCCTTCTGGCGTCCTACCAACTAGCACTACCTCAAAGTGACTCGGTCAGCTATAGCCCGGCTCCAAACCCCTCACTCCTTTCAGGCCCCTAGGTCGTCCCTGCGAACTGACAATACCCTGTCAGCCCCTGACCACCCCTAGGTCCGTCCCTACGCAGCACAGAGTGGCAGTGTTAGGATGTGCTCACCACAAACGAGACGGGACCACGGTGCTGAGGTGGGAAGGTAGGAACACCACCCACAGCCACGAGGACACGTCTTGAAAGTAGATTGGTCGGGGATTCCGGATCGGGGCAGGAGAGGTACGGTTGGTAGAGAGTGCCGTTTGCCAAATCCAGGGTTAGAGAGAGGGACGTTGTCGTTTACCGTAAGCCAGGGTCGGGATGCCAGAGATGCGGAGAGTCGAATTGCCGTGTGCCGAGTTCGGGATGCCAGAGGTACAGGAAGACGTAGCGGAAGCTGGTTTGATACACGTGGAGATCTGTAAAAATAGAACTAGGGAGGCAGAGAATGGTAAGGACAACTGGTACTATGCTCAACCAAAGAACCAGTGATTTTGGCAGGTATATAAAGGAGTGAGGGTCCAATAGGATTGCAGCCATAAAGGGGTGTGTAGAAGGAGCCAGCTGTAGCAGGGATAGGTCCCTTATGAGTCCCAGGAGATGAGGCATAAAGGGCAGCAATCTGGCTGCATTCAATAGCAGCAACAGTCTTGGGACCTGTACCTTTAAGAGGTGGTTGCGCCTCCGTGTGGCCGCGCCTCTGTGTAGCAGCGCCTGCGGCTGCGTGCGCACCCCCACGCCCTGATCCGAGGGCAGAAGAGAGAGAAGAACGTGTGCGCGCGCGCACAGTGCAGGGGCTCGCGCGCCTCTCTCCGGCGTCCCTGCGAGTCAGGATGGTGTCAGGCGAGGCAGCAGGTAAGTGGGAGGCACGCCGTGAACGGCGTGTCTCCATAATCCTTACAGGCAGCAGACACTCTCCCTGTTTCCCAGTGTGCCTAGCTAGAGCCTGTCCTGTTGACAGATCTGATCTCAGCAGCGCCTCCAAATGTAACGGTTTTTGTGAACCAGCCTGACCCACCCAATCTCACATTGGCCCCTGTGGTCTAACCGGCCCCCATTACAGTGTGATAGTGTCTGGTGGTGCACCTGTTGGCAACAGGACTCCTGAGCCTCCCGCATGATGGTGTGTGGGGAGAACCCGTCCAGACAGGCAGCTGAGGTAGTGGCTTGAGTCCTACCTAGGTCCAGTGCAGCGCCTCCACCTCGTCAGGGTCCCTTCGGTCACTTGGGGATGGTCCTGGCGAGGAACTCCTCTGTGGTGCTCCTCTCTGTACAATCACTTCACACATGTACACGAGAGGGTTTGTAATTAAGAGCATCTTTAGTGGACTGTGGGCCATGCTGCCCTCCACAATGGGGTGTATTAGCCCTCCATTGTTACAGCACTTCCCTTACAAGGTGTAGTTCTCCTTAAATAGGGATTCCCTATCCCAGCCGGGATGTCTTTACTCTGTGCCAGGTCCCTGGACACAGTCTTCTTATTCAGCTACTATAACATAACTCTTACTCCTCTCAGAACTCGGCCAGAACTAACTTTTAGACACAGTGCTGTGCCTTATGTATACTCTGGAAGCTGACACACCTCTGACATCACTAACCATGGAGTCAGAGCCTGTGACCACTCCCATCCATACACAGGGCACCTCACCAGGGTGTGAGGGCAACCCTCCATAATTACTGCTGGCATGCCCACAACTTACCAGGCCTTACTGTCAGCAGGAGAGATGACTGTAGCCATTTTACATGACCGCTACATATATATATATATATATATATATATATATATATATATATATATATATAAATCATACGTTACCAGCGAAGGTAAGAAGGCAACAGCACTTAGTGCACCCCTGAGGAAGGTCCCATTTGGGGACCGAAACGTTGGTTCAATGTGCAAGTATCTTTTATACTAAAAATCTTCTTCTGATACCCACTGAGAGCTGTTGCCTTCTTACCTTCGCTGGTAATGTATGTTATTTATTTTATGGTACAAGCACCAGCTTATTATTGTATTGCTACAGGTGTGCCGGATTACTTTCATATTGTATATATATATACATATATATATATATATATATATATATATATTATATTATATATATATATATATATATATATATATATAGTCAGATAAGGCAGTTGGCACTCCAATAGGTGCTGGTAAGCCACACGTGCACGTCCCATATAGAGAATGTAGTTATACATTACCGTTCCAAGGATTGGTAAACAAGAGACAGCACTCAATGTTGAAAATCAAAGTGTATTAGTGATAGCAATTATTTTGCTATCACTAATACACTTTGATTTTCAACATTGAGTGCTGTCTCTTGTTTACCAATCCTTGGAACGGTAACGTATAACTATATATATATATATATATATATATATATATATATATATATATATATATATATATATTCATGTGAAAAAGAAAGTACACCCTCTTTGAATTCCATGGTTTTACATATCAGGACATAATAACAATCATCTGTTCCTTAGAAGGTCTTAAAATGAGGTAAATACAACCTCAGATGAACAACAACACATGACATATTACACTGTGTCATTATTTAACAAAAATAAAGCCAAAATGGAGAAGCTATGTGTGAAAAACTAAGTACACCTTAAGATTCAAAAGCTTGTAGAACCACCTTTAGCAGCAATAACTTGAAGTAATCGTTTTCTGTATGACTTTATCAGTCTCTGACATCGTTGTGGAGGAATTTTGGCCCACTCTTCTTTACAACGTTGCTTCAGTTCATTGAGGTTTGTGGGCATTTGTTTATGCAGAGCTCTCAAGGTCCAGCCACAGCATTTCAATCGAGTTGAGGTCTGGACTTTGACTGGGCCATTGCAACACCTTGATTCTTTTCTTTTTCAGCCATTCTGTTGTAGATTTGCTGGTGTGCTTGGGATCATTGTCCTGTTACATTACTCAATTTCGGCCAAGCTTTAGCTGTCGGACAGATGGCCTCACATTTGACTCTAGAATACTTTGGTATACAGAGGAGTGCATGGTCGATTCAATGACTGCAAGGTTCCCAGGTCCTGTGGCTGCAAAACAAGCCCAAATCATCACCCCTCCACCACCGTGCTTGACAGTTGGTATGAGGTGTTTGTGCTGATATGCTGTGTTTGGTTTTCGACAAACGTGGCGCTGTGCATTATGGCCACACATCTCCACTTTGGTCTCGTCAGGCCAAAGGACATTGTTCCAGAAGTCTTGTGGTTTGTTCAGATGCAACTTTGCAAACCTAAGCCATGCTGCCATGTTCTTTTTAGAAAGAAGAGGCTTTATCCTGGCAACCCTTCCAAACAAACCATACTTGTTCAGTTTTTTTCTAATTGTACTGTCATGAACTTTAACATTTAACATGCTAACTGAGGCCTGTAGAGTCTGAGATGTAACTCTTGTTTTTTTTGCAATTTCTCTGATCATTGCACTGTCTGACCATGGGGTGAAATAGCTGGGACGTCCACTCCTGAGAAGATTGGCAATTGTCTTGAATGTTTTCCACTTTTGAATAATCTTTCTCACTGTAGAATGATGGACTTTAAATTGTTTGAAATGGACTTATAACCCTTCCCAGATTGATGGGCAGCAACAAGTGCGTCTCTAGGATCATTGATGATGTCTTTCCTCCTTGGCATTGTGTTAACACACACCTGAATGCTCCAGACCAGCAAAGTGCTAAACCTTTGGCTTTTATAGAGGTGGTCACATTGCTGATGATCAATTAATCAAGGGCATTTGATTAGCAGCACCTGTCTGCTACTTAGCATCTTAATTTCTATGGAAGCAGTAAGGGCAGTGGTGGAATTCAATTTTTTTAGCAACAGGTTCTCTCTCTTGGGGGGGGGAAGGGTTAGGGAGGAGAGAGACGGGGGGAAGAGGGAGAGAGAGAGACGGGGGGGAAGAGAGAGAGACGGGGGGGAAGAGAGAGAGACGGGGGGGGGGAGAGACATGGGTCTCTCCCTGACCCCCCCACATCTCTCCCAGCCCCCCTCACATCTCTCCAAGCTCCCTCTCACATCTCTCCCAGTCCCCCCTCACAGCTCTCCCAGCCCCCCCTCACAGCTCTCCCAGCCCCCCTCACAGCTCTCCCAGCCCCCCCTCACATCTCTCCCAGACCCCCTCACATCTCTCCCAGACCCCCCTCACATCTCTTCCAGCCCCCCTCACATCTCTTCCAGCCCCCCCCTCACATCTCTCCCTGACCCCTCACATCTCTCCCTGATCCCCCCACATCTCTCCCAGCCTCCCATCACATCTCTCCCTGACCCCTCCACATCTCTCCCAGCCTCCCCTCACATCTCTCCCTAACCCCCTCACATCTCTCCCTGACCCCCCCCCACATCTCTCCCAGCCACCCCCACATCTCTCCCAGCCCCCCCTCACAGCCTCCCCTCACATCTCTCACAGCCTCCCCTCACATCTCTCACAGCCTCCCCTCACATCTCTCACAGCCTCCCCTCACATCTCTCACAGCCTCCCCTCACATCTCTCACAGCCTCCCCTCACATCTCTCACAGCCTCCCTTCACATCTCTCCATGACCCCCCTCACATCTCTCCCAGCCTCCCCTCACATCTCCCCCAGCCTCCTCACATCTCTCCCAGCCTCCCTCCCCCCTCACATCTCTCCCAGCCCCCATCAAATCTCTCCCTGATCCCCCTCACATCTCACAGGGGTGAGAGACCAGGGTGGGGGAGCAGAGAGACCAGGGGAACCAGTGGAAATAAGTGCAGACTGCATCCAGTGCAAATACAAATGGACACAAGCAGGCAAACAGCACAGGACACAAGCAGGCAAACAGCACAGGACACAAGTAGGCAAACAGCACAGGACACAAGCAGCAAACAGCACAGGACACAAGCAGGCAAACAGCACAGGACACAAGCAGCAAACAGCACAGGACACAAGCAGGCAATCAGCACAGGACACAAGCAGGCAAACAGCACAGAACACAAGCAGGCAAACCGCACAGGACACAAACAGGCAAACAGCACAGGACACAAGCATGCAAGCAGCACAGGATGCAAACAGCACAGGACACAGGCATGCAAGCAGCACAGGATGCAAACAGCACAGGACACAGGCAGGAGACAGGACACAGTCCCACCTCTCTCTGCAGCATGCTTTTTCTCCGTTCTATGGCCTCACCCCCAGGATCCTGTCACCTCCTCCTGATTGGCTGCTGCTGTGTAATGCAACCAATCAGGATGGAGCAAGCTGCCCAGCCCCTTAGCAGAAGCTCTGCTCTCTCCCTTCTCACACCGGTTCTGCGAACGGGAGGAACATTTAGCTACAGGTTCGCACGAACCGGTGCGAATCGGCTGAATCCCACACCTGAGTAATGATGTATTTAGTTTTTCACACATAGCTTCTCCATTTTGGCTTTATTTTTGTTAAATAAATCATGACACTGTGTAATATGTCATGTGTTGTTGTTCATCTGAGGTTGTATTTACCTAATTTTAAGACCTGCTAAGGAACAGATAATTGTTATTATGTCCTGATATGTAAAACCATAGAATTCAAAGAGGGTGTACTTTCTTTTTCACACAACTGTATATCTCCTATCAACAACAAAAAAGATTCCCCCCCAGGCAGCACACGGGTTACCAAAGAAAATAATAACCATTAATTAATATGAACAATAAAAACAGAGGAGAAAGTGTGAAAGAGAGGAGGACTCCATAACCACTCCTCAAGGGGACTAAACTATACTGCAATAACCTGAAGATAACAATGTGAATGTGCAACACAATGTAAAAGTCTCAACCTAATGGGACACAAATAAGGGAGAGAGACTAACTTCTGACTGTGACTGATGGCAACTAATTGCCAATAAATGGCCATTATATGTAATAAGGTCAAGAGTGGAGAGCACAAAAACACACAGATTGTATAATGATGTCAGAGTGAGTGCCCTGTGTACCACAACAGTCACAGGATGAGACAGCTTTCATACATAAGTAAAGTAGGTAAAGACTGCACGCATACAGGAGAGATAATAGTAATAAACCGGACTTGCTTCAAGCAAAAAGTAATTGCAAAAAGCAACAACCCCCCCCCCCCCACCCACCCCACAGCTCTGGTTGAGACACACAGACACACACTACTTAGGCTGAGTCCATGCTGCCACAGACCGCACGGAGGAATCCGCATGCGGCGCGGTCACATTGCTTTAAGGCAGGCCTGCACAACATGCGGCCCGTCTGGCCTCTCCGTGCGGCCCGCAATGACTCTGGCCGGGCGCCAGTTAATTAAATAAAAAAATAAATAAATAAAAAAGTTTTAAAAAATGGCGGCGATTCATCCCTCCTCCCTCCCTCTCCCTCCCAGCCCCTCCCTCTCCCTCCCAACCCCCTCCCTCTCCCTCCGAGCCCCCAGGTTTTGCGGTGCGCGGGGGCAGCAGCAGCATGAGGAGGATGCGGCAGCCGTGTGTTTTTTGTTCTTCAATAGCAGGCTGCCGGGAGGTCAGAGCATGCCGGGGGCGGGGCTTAGTACCGGGGAGAGAGGATGTGCTGAGCTGATCTAAGAGAGGTGTGTGTGTTTGTGTTGTGTGCTGTGTGCTGTGTGTGTGTGTGTTTGTGTGTGTGTGTGTATGAGAAAAACGGGCTGGTGGTGGGTGGGTGGGTGTGAAAAACAGGCTGGTGGGGGGGGGGGTGTGAAAAATGGGCTGGTGGGGGGGTGGATGTGAAAAACGGGCTGGTGGGGGGGTGGGCTGCTGACATGTGAGGGGGGGTGGGCTGCTGACATGTGAGGGGTGGGTGGGCTGCTGACATGTGAGGGGGGGTGGGCTGCTGACATGTGAGGGGGGTGGGCTGCTGACACGTGAGGGGGGGGTGGGCTGCTCACATATGAGGGGGTGGTGGGCTGCTGACATGTGAGGGGGGTGGGCTGCTGACGTGAGGGGGGGTGGGCTGCTGACATGTGAGGGGGGGTGGGCTGCTGACATGTGAGGGGGGGTGGGCTGCTGACATGTGAGGGGGGGTGGGCTGCTGACATGTGAGGGGGGGTGGGCTGCTGACTTGTGAGGGGGTGGGCTGCTGACATGTGAGGGGGTGGGCTGCTGACATGTGAGGGGGGGTGGGCTGCTGACATGTGAGGGGGGGTGGGCTGCTGACATGTGAGGGGGTGGGCTGCTGACATGTGAGGGGGGGTGGGCTGCTGACATGTGAGGGGGGGGTGGGCTGCTGACATGTGAGGGGGGGTGGGCTGCTGACATGTGAGGGGGGAGTGGGCTGCTGACATGTGATGGGGGGTGGGCTGCTGACATGTGAGGGGGGGTGGGCTGCTGACATGTGAGGGGGGGTGGGCTGCTGACATGTGAGGGGGGGTGGGCTGCTGACATGTGAGGGGGGGTGGGCTGCTGACATGTGAGGGGGGGTGGGCTGCTGACATGTGAGGGGGGGTGGGCTGCTGACATGTGAGGGGGGTGGGCTGCTGACATGTGAGGGGGTGGGCTGCTGACATGTGAGGGGGGGGCTTGGCTGCTGACATGTGAGGGGCAGGGGGGGGAGTGATGTGAGGTGCAGGGGGGGAGAGAGTGATGTGAGGTGCATGGGGGAGAGTGATGTGAGGTGCAGGGGGGGGGGAGAGGGTGATGTGAGGTGCAGGGGGGGGAGAGAGTGATGTGAGGTGCAGGGGGGCGGGAAGATACTGATGTGAGTTGCAGGGGGGGGAGAGAGTGATGTGCGGTGCAGGGGGGGGGAGAGAGTGATGTGAGGTGCAGGGGGGGAGATACTGATGTGAGTTGCAGGGGGGGGAAGAGTGATGTGAGTTGCAGGGGGAGGGTGAGAGTGATGTGAGTTGCAGGGGGAGGGTGAGAGTGATGTGAGTTGCAGGGGGGGAGAGAGTGTTATATTGAGGGGAGGGGGAAAGAGTGTCATATTGAGGGAAGAGAGACTTGGGGGGGATGCTGACTTGTGGGGGGGGGATGCTGACATGGAATGGGCTGGGGGGATGTGGAGGGGGGTATTGTATGTTTGATGTGGAGGGGGGTATTGTGTGTTTGATGTGGAGGGGGGTATTGTGTGTTTGATGTGGAGGGGGGTATTGTGTGGGTGAGGGGGAGAGATGGGGGTATGAGAGATAGATGGGGAGTATCGTAAAGATTGATAGTGAGGGGTTCTGGGGGAGATATGAGGATGATGATGATGATGAGAGGTGCTGGAGGAGAGATGATGATGATGATGATGATGATGATGATGATGATGATGATGATGATTTAACCCGTGCAGCCCAAATTTTTTTTCCTTGGAGCAGTTCGGCCCTTCTCACTTTACGAGTTGGGCAGGCCTGCTTTAAGGCATTGATCGTGCCCATAGACCGCGTGGGCACGATGTGAGGGGGGGTGGGCTGCTGACATGTGAGGGGGGTGGTGGGCTGCTGACATGTGAGGGGGGGGGGGTGGGCTGCTGACATGTGAGGGGGGGGTGGGCTGCTGACATGTGAGGGGGGGTGGGCTGCTGACATGTGAGGGGGGGTGGGCTGCTGACATGTGAGGGGGTGGGCTGCTGACATGTGAGGGGGTGGGCTGCTGACATGTGAGGGGGAGTGGGCTGCTGACATGTGAGGGGGGTGGGCTGCTGACATGTGAGGGGGGGTGGGCTGCTGACATGTGAGGGGGGGGTGGGCTGCTGACATGTGAGGGGGGGTGGGCTGCTGACATGTGAGGGGGGAGTGGGCTGCTGACATGTGAGGGGGGGTGGGCTGCTGACATGTGAGGGGGGGTGGGCTGCTGACATGTGAAGGGGGTGGGCTGCTGACATGTGAGGGGGGGTGGGCTGCTGACATGTGAGGGGGGGGTGGGCTGCTGACATGTGAGGGGGGGTGGGCTGCTGACATGTGAGGGGGGTGGGCTGCTGACATGTGAGGGGGTGGGCTGCTGACATGTGAGGGGGGGCTGGGCTGGGCTGCTGACATGTGAGGGGCAGGGGGGGGAGTGATGTGAGGTGCAGGGGGGGAGAGAGTGATGTGAGGTGCAGGGGGGGAGTGATGTGAGGTGCAGGGGGGGGGAGAGGGTGATGTGAGGTGCAGGGGGGCGGGAAGATACTGATGTGAGTTGCAGGGGGGGGAGAGAGTGATGTGAGGTGCAGGGGGGGGGAGAGAGTGATGTGAGGTGCAGGGGGGGAGATACTGATGTGAGTTGCAGGGGGGGGGAGAGTGATGTGAGTTGCAGGGGGAGGGTGAGAGTGATGTGAGTTGCAGGGGGAGGGTGAGAGTGATGTGAGTTGCAGGGGGGGAGAGAGTGTCATATTGAGGGGA